>NC_064616.1:79843200-80145300 GCF_023898315.1 Schistocerca nitens | reverse complement strand
AAGCTCGTGACGCAAGAACGTCTCTACAATATCCACATGACAGAATCTCCCAATTGTGTGGGTTGTAATACAGTAGATTCTGACGAGCACCGCCTCAGCTGTGGAGAGGCGGAACCGGTTTGGCACCTAGTGCGGCAGATGCTGGCTTATCTCTTGCGAGTTAGGCCGGAGCATATATCTGCACGCACGTTATTGTTTCCGGATGAGACATTTTACCCCAAGACTCGAACCAACTCTGTCACCTGGATACGTGGACATGCAGTCCATTACCTCTGTCGTGACGGACACAAGGATTTCCTTGACTTCTGGCTCTATTTGCATGAAAGACTACATGCTATTTCCGGGCATACCAGATATCGACAGTGCTTCGCGAACTACCTATGGAGTGCCTTTCACAGCCCGCCGTGTAGCTGGAATGTTCCAGGCAGTGGCAGCTGAGGTCAGAACGAACTGCAAACGACCATATATTGAACAATCTTATCAGTGGGCGCAGTCGCTGGGAAGCCTCACTACGACGTGGTAGCTTTCTTTTCATGCTATTTATGTTTCATATCTTCGATGGCGTCTTCATTCTGTTTTAGTTTTCCAGGCTTGGTTAACTGTGACTGTTCGCACACTGATAAAATAAAAAAAATAAAATAAAAATAGAAATAAAAATAAAACGTGGGCAGGAGACCAGCGTTCAACTCCAAATAAATACACAAGAACAAAATAAGAACAAAATGAACAACAAATAAAATTTAATAAAGTATTATACCCTTTCCTTTCTTCTTTTATTTTATTTTTTTATACGAAGTTCAGAGGCATATTTAATTTTTGTTCGTTGGCGGAACCTGAAGTGGCGGCGAACGACCGTCCTAGTTAGCTTTAGGATGAAAGTGGCGGTGGCACTAGCTTTGTTTTTGTTTTTAGGCTAGATAGGTTTTTGGGGGTCGTATGGGTGATAGGGAAAAAAAAAAAAAAAAGTGGCCGCGCGGTTCTGGCGCTGCAGTCTGGAACCGCGAGACCGCTACGGTCGCAGGTTCGAATCCTGCCTCGGGCATGGATGTGTGTGATGTCCTTAGGTTAGTTAGGTTTAACTAGTTCTAAGTTCTAGGGGACTAATGACCTCAGCAGTTGAGTCCCATAGTGCTCAGAGCCATTTGAACCAAACATTTTTCCTTTGGAAAAAGTCGATTTCCTTTCGTAATCCGAGCGTATGTTCGTATATACGGACTTTTTTTTTCCACCGGGCAAAGAGACACTAATATTCGTATTTACTGGAGCTGTCTCACGGATGTCCGTTTCCTGAAACAAAGTTTGTGTACTGGCGCTCCGTAAACTGTCGCTCGAGATGGCTGCGTTTGCGAGCACGTCCCGTGTGACCAATGTTGTGCTTTCGGAGTCATCCCTCGGGTATAGGTGTGTCTTTTGTCCTTAGCGTAAGTTTAAGTTAGATTAAGTAGTGTGTAAGCCTAGGGACTGATGACCTCAGCAGTTTAGTCCCATAGGAACTTACCACGAATTTCCAAATTTCGACTTGTTAATTCCATTCTCTGCACAATGTTTCGACGACCGTCCCAATAGCCTTCTTGAGGTGTTGTGAGCCACTTTGTTATGCTTACTGTAGGGTGCCTGGACTCCAACCACTCTGGAGTAGTGTTGGTGCCGCACTGCTATTTTACCCTTGTTCGACTCCCGGCGCCTGATATGGTCTTTGGTGCTCATTTGTTTTTTGGAGCTCGTTTGCCAACCCTGATCGATCACTCTTTTCCCCCCACAGGTTCTTTCGGCTTGCCGTAAAGATGGAAATGGCACGGTGCCCGATCAGCGTCTGCCACGTGTGTGCGACCTTGGTGAAATGCACCATTCACTACACCTGCATTTGGTCCATAAACCGGTAGAACCTTGCATCGAATTTGAATGCATTGTAAACGTCTCGCCCACATGAATTTTGCTATCCTGCATACTTCATCTCTGGAATACGTTTCCTATTGCAGCGACGTTTCACTTCTACAGTGTGACACACCTGTTATCCGTACCGCAGTAGAACAGTGTCTGCAGGAAACCCGGATCATGTGCTCTCTTCGAACAATGCAACAAACTTGTTGCGCATAGCGCGGGACAAGTGTAACTTAATTTTTGATGCCCCTGCGTAGAAATGAGGAAATAGTTCGAAATGTTCAACTACTGAGGTCATCGGTCCCTAGACTTACACACTACCTAAACTAACTTATGCTAAGAACAACACACAACCCATGCCCGACGGAGGATTCGAACCCTCGGGCCAGCATCTCGTGGTCGTGCGGTAGCGTTCTCGCTTCCCACGCCCGGGTTCCCGGGTTCGATTCCCGGCGGGGTCAGGGATTTTCTCTGCCTCGTGATGGCTGGGTGTTGTGTGCTGTCCTTAGGTTAGTTAGGTTTAAGTAGTTCTAAGTTCTAGGGGACTTATGACCACAGCAGTTGAGTCCCATAGTGCTCAGAGCCATTTTTTGAACCCTCAGCTGGACGGGGCGCGCAGTCCGTGACATGGCGGCCTAAACCACGCGGCCACTCCGCGCGGCTAAATAGTTTGAGCTTGGTTTTTCTGCTAACCTAATTATAAATAAGTGGCTAAGTTCGTTCTTGTATCAGTGTTTTTGAATCACGAACCAGATAAGCACAGAAAAATAACAATTAACTGGAAATTGGGTCACGTTATCAGCAACAGTAATATGACGCGCACTTGGTTACCGTCATACCGAGACGAAAGCAGGCGAGTCGCACCTTCAAGTCCAGCTTTTTGCGATGAATGACGTAACGTTTTTACATTAGTATCAGATGTCCTAATATTCTTTTGTAAGCCCTCGTCGCTACTGCTGGGGAGGCCGAGTTGCCACTGTTGTTACGGCAGGCCGAGTTTGTGAGTTCGTGAAACGGCTTCTGGTGCAGTACACCGCTACGACAATTTCTCCCTGCCACTACTACAAAGCTATACCCCGGCGTCAGGAAAAAGTATAGGAGAACGAAGGTTCTACAACACTCCAACAAATCGGTAAAAAAGTCACACAAATGAGTTAAAAAGATTTATTTCTTTATGTTTGTGACTTGTCGAATTATTAGATCTGCAACACAGCATGTAATATAACAAAAAAGGCCCTAAATGGCTAAGTGCAAATAATCGTAGGTAAACTTCACAGTACATAGCAAACGCAATTTACAACAACTGTCTGTTCACTTCTAAGACTTCAGAAAACGACGTTCCCTGTCTAAGTCAGCCCTGGATGATGATGTATAACCAAGTGGGCGAGCGCTGCTCTTCTATCTTTCGAATAGGCTTCTGTCCGTTGTCGTCCGCCCGCATCTCGTGGTCGTGGGGTAGCGTTCTCGCTTCCCACGCCCGGGTTCCCGGGTTCGATTCCCGGCGGGGTCAGGGATTTTCTCTGCCTCGTGATGGCTGGGTGTTGTGTGCTGTCCTTAGGTTAGTTAAGTTTAAGTAGTTCTAAGTTCGAGGGGACTGTTGACCTTAGAAGTTAAGTCCCATAGTGCTCAGAGCCATTTGAACCATTTTTTTGGTTTTGTTTTTATTTCATTACCTTCACGGGCACGTTTAAATTAATAATGTTAACTAAATAACCGACGATGCTGGTGGCGTAACAGCCCAATCAATAGAGGTCAAATAAAGTTTCGCCTTTATCGGGAATAGTTCGTATAGTCGGAGATGTTTGTATAGTGGCAGGAGGGAATGCAATGAGCAACATACTAGAAATCCTGACCGGTGGGGACTGAGTGTGGGAGTGTGGTTTGAAGCTCACTTCTGTACGTTTTTCTTTAATAACTCAAAAACTACGGCATCTAGTGAAAACGTATCGCAGTAAACAATTTAACTACATTAAATTCCCTACAAGAAGGATTCTGCTAATTTTTCTATAGGGCTTACACTTTGCGCGTACCGAGCGAGAGGATACGAAAATTTCGTGTGTGGGTTTTGAAGGCCACTCATAACATTCGGGGGTGCAAAGGCAGCTGAATCACCCTGTAATTATCCCACCTTTGCAGTTCTATTGTGGCCACATATCTGAGTCTCGTATAGTGTTTGTATTGTTTAACATTCAACTACCGTTCTCTGTCATTATTCATTATAAGCATTTTCCGTTTAGTATTGCGTGTACTTCTGAAGTTCTCGTTCGCCATGGAACAATTAAGCAACACTTACAGCATTTGTTCTGTGGAGTTTGTGAGTGAATGATGTTATTTTGCATGGCCGTTCTTCATACATGCATTCGTACAATAGGGTAATTTGCACTGTCGGTTATAAAGCCGAATTACTGTTTTCGCGTTTAAATCTTTGGTAGTGAAGGCAGGTATCTGTGTTCTGATTATTTAGAGACCATTCTGTCTTTTTTCATTTTCCAGTCACGTAAGGCATGAACATATGGGATGTACCTCGGTTCATTTTACTCTTTCTCCATTCTTTCGTTCTCTTTATTTGTGCCGATGATTAGTAATAATAGAAGGAAACTTCATGCCTCTGGAGCGCAGCCCGGCATTCCTCGTTCTGCCGCGCAGCAGCGTCACTTGCAGCTGTACTAGTGAACGGTAGAGATGCCTTACATCGCACTTCATCACTTCCGAAGTCTGTTGACGATAAGGCGCGTAGCGCGCCGGTTGGCAAACATGCAACGGGTGACAAAATGGCTAAATGGCTCTGAGCACTATGGGACTCAACTGCTGAGGTCATTAGTCCCCTAGAACTTAGAACTAGTTAAACCTAATTAACCTAAGGACATCACAAACATCCATGCCCGAGGCAGGATTCGAACCTGCGACCGTAGCGGTCTCGCGGTTCCAGACTGCAGCGCCTTTAACCGCACGGCCACTTCGGCCGGCCAACGGGTGACAGGCAGCCTTCTTTTTTCCCCACTGCCCAAACACTAGAAGCATACTTTCCGTGCTATGTGAAGTTTTCTGCAAAGTAACTTGTGCTCTTATAGATCCGGTAAAAACACAACTTTAGTACCAAACAGCGCGAAGGACGTGCCCGGTCACATAGCAATGAAAACAATAGAAAACCGAAGAAAGACATTTACATATATCGAGTGCTCCAAGTAACGTGGACATTCACAAATGTACATAAGCTATTCGATACAACGGAACATTGTGTAGTATGCATAGTACCAGGCGAGGCTGCGCAGCAGTTAAGGTAGTGGACTCGAATTCGGGAGAAGCGGGCTTCAAAACCAGTCGGGCCGACCATGATAATATGACGCATCGACCCCGGCTAGTGTATCGTGGCCTCCGGCAGGACGCGATACTGAGTCCCTGTATGTTGCTGACCTAGAGACTTTTGTTTAGCGGCACCGTCAAAGTTCTTCAGTACGGGGACGACGTCTATATTTACGCTCCCTTGTCGTGCATTTTGGTAACACACCTATGGCTCACCGACGCATGTGAAATGGTCGCACGGGAGTTCGAAAATGAGCACACATTGTCACTTGACAAATCAGTTGTTGTAATATTAAAGGGAAATGGAGTAATAACTTCGCATCCGAACTTCATCTTGGCCCGTACACATTTCCTGTTCGGGTGGAAGCAAAGTTCCTTGGCATCTACTTCGACAGCAATGTCACGAAGACGCACCATGTTGCGTACGTCATCGACAAGGTGGATAACATTGTGAATATCTTGCGTATGCTTGCCCAAACATAGTGGGGAGCGGAACCGATTAAGCTCTTGATTCTGTATAATATTTTGGCCCGCTCTGCATTAGATTATGGCAGCACTGTGTACGTCACTGCAACGCAATCAACATTGCGCAAGCTCGATGTTACTCATTATACAGTGATTCGTCTTGTCCGCTGAGCCATGAAATCAACGTCCAGGAACGCGCTCATGGAGGAAGCACCCCACATGCCGTTGTCCATTAGACGGCAAATGTTGTCTGATATTTTTCTCCTCAGTCGATCTTCGATATCAGATTGTGCTTCTCTTAAGGTGGTGGTATGTTTCTGGAGACTCACACTGGCGCCTCATGCACGTCCACTGACCAGAATTCCTTTACTAGTTCGCAGCTACGAGAAATGGCGCCCTCTCTCTCTCTCCACTCATTCTACAACACACAAAACTTCCCTGTTTTCGTTTTTCGTTTAGTGTATTCTTCACTCCAGCCCCAGTGGCACACCTGCCGTCCGATTTCCGAACGGAGACCAGCAACACTCAGGACCTGGAGCATTTTCTCTGCATACAATGGCCGCAGTACGCTCACATCTATGTGAACGATTCTAAATACGAGGAGGGTATGGGATAAGCCTTCTTTTGCCCTTCTAGTGGAGCCTACCAGATGTTTGCACTTCCACCTGAATCTTCTATTTACATGGCGGAGCTACTAGCCGTCAGGGAAGCTATTAAGTACGGTACCCGAACATTCAAGTTCGTCCTGATTCTTACGGAGTCTCAAAGTGTGCTGCAGAAATTGCAACATCTAGTGTTTGATAAACAGACCAACAGGTACGTTCTGCACATCTTGGCGGCCATAACAGACGCGCAAACCTTGGGCATTACCGTTCAACTACTCTGGAGTAAAGGACATCATTGCTTTCTTCATAATGAAATTGTTGACCGCCTTGCCAAGAGGAGTATTGCAGAAGGCCAGTTACGCCCAATGCCGATCCCTTACACGGATCTCACATCGGCAATACGGAAGGCTGCTTATCACGCTTGGAGCTGTGAATGAAATGTTTCTCAGAGCTGTAAGGGCGGCCACCTGGCGGCCATCTCTTCTCGACCATGGTTCGCCTAGGTGCAGCTACGTAGATGTCAGGTCGTTTCTACCATTCGCATGAGGCTAGGCCATGGGCGTTACCCCGCGCACCTACACTATGTGATCAAAGGTATTCGAACACCTAGCTCAAAATTACTTACAAGTTCGTGGCGCCCTTCATTGGTAATGCTGGAATTCAGTATGGTGTTGGCCCACCCAGAGCCATGATGACAGCTTCCACTCTTGCAGGCATACGTTCAATCAGGTGCTGGAAGGTTTCTTGGGGAGTGGCAGCCCATTCTTCACGGAGTGCTGCACTGAGGAGAGGTATCGATGTCGGTAGGTGAGGCCTGGCACGAAATCGGCGTTCCTAAACATGATGTACTATAGGATTCAGGTCAGGAATCTGTGCAGGCCAGTCCATTACAGGGGTGTTACTGTCGTGTAACCACTCTGTCACATGCAGTGCATTATGAACAGGTGCTCGATCGTGCTGAAAGATTTAATCGCCACCCACGAATTACTCTTTGAGAGTGGGAAGCAAGAAGGTGTTTAATACGTCAATGTAGGCCTGTGCTGTGATAGTGCCACGCAAAACAACAAGGCGTGAAAGCCCCATTCATGAAAAACACGACCACACCGGAACACCTAGGTCTCCGAATTTTACTGTTGGCACTACACACGCTGGTAGATGACGTTCACCGGGCTATCGCCATACCCACACCCGGTCATCGGATCGCCACATTGTGTACCGTGGTTCGTCACTCCACACAGCGTTTTTCTACTGTTCAATCGTCCGATGTTTACGCTCCTTACACCGAGCGAGGCGTCGTTTGGCATTTACCGGCGTGATGTATGGCTTAAGAGCAGCCGCTCGACCGTGAAATCCAAGTTTTCTCACCTCCCGCCTGTCATAGCACTTGCAGTGGATCCTGATGCAGTTTGGAATTCCTGTGTGATGGTCTGGATGGATGTCTGCCTATTACACATTACGACCCTCTTCAACTGTCGGCGGTCTTTGTCAGTCAGCAGCTGAGGTCGGCCTGTACGCTTCTGTGCTGTACGTGTCCCATCACGTTTCCACTTCACTATCACATCGGAAAGAGTGGACCTAGGGATGTTTAGGAGTGTGGAAATCTCGCGTACAGAGGTATGACACAAGTGACATCCAATCACCTGACCACGTTCAAAGTCTGTTGAGTTCCGCGGAGCGCCCCATTCTGCTCTCTCACGATGTCTAATGACTACTGAGGTCGCTGATATGGAGTATCTGGCAGTAGGTGGCAGCACAATGCACCTAATATGAAAAACGTATGTTTCCAGATACTTTTCATCACATAGTGTATATCGGTTGAAGATTTTCACGTCTGAACACTGCGATAAAGGCACAATGGCAGTAACGGATCTTAACCACATCATATTGTCATGACCCAAGTACACGAATGTATAATCAGACTTGTATAAGGAATCTGTTGCGAGATGTTACTCTTTCCCCTCCAGTGTTTCTATTTTACTCGACCGATTTGAAAATGTTTGTGAATTCCTAAGAGCCCAAACTGCTGAGGTCTGCGGTCCCTAGACTTACACACTACTTAAACTAAGGTATGCTAAGAACAACGCACACACCCATGCCCGAGGGAGGGCTCTAACCTCCGGCGGGAGGGGTCGCGCAATTCGTGACATGGCGCCTCAAACGGTGCGGCCACTCCGCGCGGCCCAGCGTTCTGATAAATATGAGTTGTTCACAGACGATTGGAAAGCCAC
Source organism: Schistocerca nitens (assembly GCF_023898315.1). Lineage (NCBI taxonomy): Eukaryota > Metazoa > Arthropoda > Insecta > Orthoptera > Acrididae > Schistocerca > Schistocerca nitens. The sequence goes on along the minus strand of NC_064616.1, from coordinate 80,136,818 downwards.
CGGCAGCCAAATTTAATTTACGAGTTACCGAGGTCTTTATTTAAACATGCCATCAGAACGGTTCGTAATCGGGTGCGTAAATTTGTGTTTTAATTTGCGCACAGGCCGCTATTTGTGTATTACATTTTCATTGCTGTTGTCTCGTTCATTTTGTGCCACTGTTCTACTGGCACTATTGTACATACCGTTGGCTGTATTATGTTTGTCATTTAGGGTTTTCTTTTATCTTAAGAATGTCTGTCTGCATGCTACATTTCTCACATGGTTATTGAGTCGTGTGTCGGCTCTCAACATATATCGCACTGTTAAGACTGTTCTGAGTCCTTCCATTCCATCGTTAATCGATTCTTTCATATTTATCGTTATGCTGCGTACGATTCTGTTGAGATTCCCCTATGGCGGCGTGTCTGGTCTTATCGATATTCGAGTCGTAGCTTCCTGATAGCCTCGGGTAAGGGAATATGATCTTTGGGGGGATGGCCGGTTGGTTGCCTAGCGGGGACGAGCCGGTCGGTCGGTTTTTAAAATCGGGAATTAGAGAATGTCGTACGACGAGACCGCAGCGTGGCCTGGCGGTGGAGGGTTGGCTGTTGTTCCGAGAAGCCGCGTGGTCTATCGGGGCGGTGTGGGACGAGTTGACGGGAGAAGGCTGTAAGCTCTTGCTGTGAACAGCCGGGGGCCACGGCTGTGGTTCCGAGTCACTTCTTGGTGGGAGCGGCAACGGATGTCTTTAAATTTTCCGTCTGGAGGCGGGAATGATGGACTAGTAACTCGCCTAACCTGAGGAGTGGTATTTCGCCGCCGTGGGTGCAGAGAAGACGAGGGCTCCGGTGACAGAGCGCGTGGCTGCGTGACTGTGTCCAGTTGGGTAGGCTGGCGACGTGGACACGGTCGGGTGTGAGGAACCTTTGCATCGGAGTTCACCAGCTGTTTCTCTGATAACCTGCTAGTTAAGTTGGTTAAAGGTTTAGATGTTAACTGAAGAATTTTGGTTTGTGCAACCAGCGTCTTTTCTGCCTTGTGGCCTCCTGCGTTCGGGTTTCCTGTCCCTGTCGCCGGTGTATTCACAGACAGTGATCTTTTCCGCTTCTTATTACTACTGCCCGGTAGGAAGTGTATTTTTGGGCAGGGATTATGGTTCCTGATTTGATTCCTCCTCCTCCCCTGGCCTCGCGTGAGGTCGATGTGATTGCTGAATGTGAGGCGTTGTGGGTCTGTTAGTCCGCTTCTAGCCTGAGCATCCTTCGGGAGACAATTGTGGCAGCCCTTACACCCGGTCGGTTAATTATTTCTATCCCAGGACATTTTGGTGGCAGGACATGGTATTAAAGTTGTTATTGTAAAATGTTAAATGGTTGTATTTTACTCTGATTGTTTTTGGCCACTGTTCATAAAGGTTAAGTTTGCCTTTCATTGGTGTTTTTTTTTTTAATTACGTGGCTTTAAAATGGTTAGTTATTGTAAAAGGTGAATGACTGTATCTTTACTTTGATTGTTTTAATCTACTTGGCATCCTTTGAAAATGCTAGTTCTGCCTCCCTGTTAGCGAGCCCTTGTAATTTAATACCTTGTTGTGCCAAAATTTAAAAGAAGTGGCTCCCTACATGTTAGGTAGCGAAATTCTATGCAAATTGGTGTTTTGTTTCATTACTTGGAAAGTTTTAATTTTGTTATTAAATGCTTTATCAAAGTCGGATTTAAGTAAAATGCCTTGGCCGTTAACTGTAAAGTAAATTGTTTTGAAAAGGCACTCATGCCTGCTAGCTTTTTTGGATCTGTTCCTGGTCAAGTGGTAAAGAAATGACTTTTAATGGTTGAAGTAATCAATAAAGAAATTGTAAATTGCAACTCGACAATAACCAACTAAATTTGGCCCCGTTTCCCAACTGAGGGTTTTCCTTGATTAATCGTAACACCCGTCTCAGTTATATGATGTTACAGTATTTGCAGTTTTGTGCTTCAGCTATCGCTGTACTTATTGTATGATGTACGATGTTTGCTCTTTCATGTTTTGTCTTTTACTATAAGAGCACAGGCATGTTTGTCATAATGTTGCTGTGTAGTGCTGTCTGTAATTCTGCTCTAATGTCTTCTATTACTGCCGCCGGCTGTCTGGTGTTTGTTAACTGCGGTTTTATTTTACTTTCTGAATGTGTTTGTATGCTGACTTCGTAGTTTTGTGCTATTCTGCTTTTTTTGCGATGATGTTTCTTCGGCACTTTATAATCGTTGTTGGCTGTATGGTCCTTGTAACCCAAAGCCAAAATTTAAAAAAAATCAAAAATGAAATAAAAAAAATAAATTTGGCCCTCCAGTTTAGGTTTGCCGTGTTTTGCCCAAATAGCTTAAGGCGAACATCGGATTGGTTACTTTCAAAAGCACGCGGTCGATTTCCTTGGTCATTCTGTTCCCATCCGAGATTGTGCTCCATTTCTAATCATTTCCTCGTCAACAAGATGTTAAAACCTAATTTTTCTTCCTTTCGTTAGAAATAAAAGAGTAGAAATATCGCTATATGGCGAATACTCGTATTTTTATGTTTGCTAATATTTCGATGGTTCAAATCAAATGGCTCTGAGCACTATGGGACTCAACTGCTGAGGTCATTAGTCCCCTAGAACTTAGAACTAGTTAAACCTAACTAACCTAAGGACATCACAAACATCCATGCCCTAGGCAGGATTCGAACCTGCGACCGTAGCGGTCTTGCGGTTCCAGACTGTAGCGCCTTTAACCGCACGGCCACTTCGGCCGGCTTATTACTTCGAATAACTGTTTTCCTCTTCAAGTGGCGATATACTTTTTAATGGTATTTTACAGGTTATGGAAACCAGCGTTCTGTGACAGTTTGTTTTAAAGTTCACAACTGAACTTCTCGTATTTATCTCCAGGAAGTGTGCTAAAAGGTAGGTCAAAGTCTGCCGGCGTAATGGAGTCCCACTTTCTGTTGATGCTGTTGTTGTTGTTGTTGTTGTTTGTGTGTTGATGGTGGTCTTGAGTCCGAAACTGGTTTCATGCAACTGGTTGCGCTAGTTTATCCTGTGCAACTCTCTTCGTCCCTTCATACCCACTGTAACCTACCAGCCTTACATATAGCATATTTTCTGAGTAGTTGTGGGAAAGGTTTCAATATGAATATGTACTATAGCTAGAAGCGAGTAGTAGCAGTAATATTGATTTTGCAGGTGAAGCTTTTGCCTATACGGATATCCACCGATGTATCTGCGAATATCAGCAATAATAATTACATCGTGGCCCAAATTTAAATGACAGTGCCAATTTCACTATTTTACTTTTTGCTACACAAGCAACTGATAACAATGATTATTGTTGTTTAAATCATTATTATTTCCTACTCGTGACAGGGTTCCACCATACTGGATTGAATACGTTGTCCTGGAGACGGTAGATGCGCTGTTGACATTTGCAGGAGCTAAAGAAAATGATATTACCGATATTCTGCACAGTTTCACGTACATTCTGCTTCCGTTGTACGACCAGCTGCCTTATGTGTAAGTGGTTCCTGTTTTGCTTGCGTAAGCAAAAGTCACTTACGTAATAACAGAAAGCTGTTACAAAGCGACATGAAAGCTTTTCTAGGACACTAAATTCATTGGGATCTCCGCTTCATGCTCTGACTCCTTACAACGTTAAGTTATGTTGGGTATAAAATCACAGAATAGCTTGAATACGTTTACGAGTACACAATGCAACGCATATTACATAGAGTAGTGTAACACGTTAACGTGGTTTAACGATATGCTTAATTACCATAATTAGATAAACGAGCTATGGGCAACATGTGACGAAAACTTGAAATACGACTTCACTAAACTTTCTAAGGTCGAGGAAATTTACAGTGCCGACATCTAACTGTATCACTGGACTTATCTTCTGACGAACAGTAATGCCGTTAAAATCAGTATATCGTTCTGCTGTAACGACATGACAGTGAAAGACGCTGTTTTGGAATGTACTCCAATATTTTATGCATTATACAAAGGTAAAAAGAACACAAGTACAGCCTAAAATGCACCAAAATTCTGACTGAAGTTACCGAAACACGAAATAAATCGATAAATACAAGTTTCGGTTCACAAAATGATGGCGAAATAGAAAATCGAAGGCACTGAATTAGGTGGAACAAACGTGATGCTGGATGGGTATACAAGTGACTGCTCGTCATGTGCTTCCACCCACTTTTAGGTTACAGACGCAATACAGCAGTCACGGCTGACTATGGCCGCAGTAAGTACGGCCACGACAGCAGCCAGCTTTGCGGCGGAGCACACGTCATTTGCAGATGGTCAGAGCTCATATTTCTGCAAATGCGTACCTCTGTCATTGCAAGCGAAACGAAGGACGAAATTTTATTGGGTGCGTCCTACGTTATGAGTTTTGCTAGTTGGCAATAAAATAACTGATGACGGCCGAAGTAGAGACAGTATAAAAGGTAGAGTTACAGTGGCAAGAAAAGAGTTTCTGAAGAAGCGTGATTTATTAACAATGAATGTAAATTTGAGTGTTAGGAAGTCTTTTCTGAAAGTATTTTTATGGAGTGTAGCCATTTGTGGAAGTGAAATATGACCGATAAACACTTAAGACAAGAACTGAATAGAAGCTTTTGAAATGTGGTGCTACAGAAGAATGCTGAAGATTAGAGGACGTAACTAATAAGGAGCTAGTTAATAAAATACGGGGGAAATGAAATTTATGGCACAACCTGACAAGAAGAAGGGATCGGTTGATAGGACACATTCTGAAACATCAAGAGATCACCAGTTTAGTACTGGAGGGAAGTGTGGGGAGTAAAAATAGTAGAGGGAGACCAAAAGATAAATACAGCAAGCTGATTCAGTAGGATGTAAATTGCAGTAGTCGCTCGGAGATGAATAAAACTGTAAAGGATGGAGTATCATGGAGGGCTGCATGAAACTAGACCACAACAACACAACCTATGTTACGTTTCCACTCCACAAATGGCGTGGTTGCCACATTTGTTTGTGAACTTCGCAAACATGAAGAGAAATTTTTCAGTTTCACAAAAATGTCTCTATAAGGTTTTGATGAAATATTAAACACAATAGCAGACTATCCACTGTGTGGCCTCTTCCATGAACCATGGACCTTGCCGTTGGTGGAGAAGCTTGAAGCTTGCATGCCTCAGCGATACACATAGCCGTACCGTAGGTGAAACCAAAACGGGGGGTATCTGTTGAGAGGCCAGACAAATGTGTGGTTCCTGAAGAGGGGCAGCAGCCTTTTCAGTAGTAGAAGATGCAACAGTCTCGATGATTGACTTATCTGGCCTTGTAACATCAACCAAAACGGCCTTGCTGTGCTGGTACTGCGAACGGATGAAAGCAACGGGAAACTGCAGCCGTAATTTTTCCCGGGGCCATGCAGCTTTACTGTATGGTTAAATGATGATGGCGTCATCTTGGCTAAATTATTCCGGAGGTAAAATAGTCCCCCATTCGGATCTCCGGGCGGGGACTACTCAGGAGGATATCGTTATCAGAAGAAAGAAAACTGGCGTTCTACGGATCGGAGCGTGGAATGTCAGATCACTTAACCGGGCAGGTAGGTTAGAAAATTTAAAAAGGGAAATGGACAAGTTGAAGTTAGATATAGTGGGAATTAGTGTAGTTCGCTGACATGAAGAACAAGATTTCTGGTCAGGTGAATACAGAGTTATAAATACAAAATCAAATAACTGTTATGGACGAGTGGGTTTAATAATGAATAAAAAAATATGAACGCGAATAAGCTACTACGAACAGCATAGTGAACGCAGTATTGTGGCCAAGATAGACGCGAAGCCCATGCCTACCACAGTACTAAAAGTTTATATGCCAACTAGCTCCACAGATTATGAAGAGATTCAAGAAACGTATGATGCGATAAAAGAAATTATTCAGATAGTTTCAAACGGAGACGAAAATTTAGTAGTCATGGGTGACTGGAATGCGACTGTAGGAAAATAAAGAAAAGGAAAAGTAGTGGGTGATTTTGGACTGGGGGTAAGGAATGAAAGAGGAAGCCACCTGGTAGAATTTTGCACAGAGCATAACTTAATCATAGCTAAACTTGGTTCAAGATCATTAAAGAAGGTTGTATACATGGAAAAGGCCTGGAGACACTGGGAGGTTTCAGACAGATTATATAATTGTAAGACAGAGATTTAGGAATCAAGTTTTAACTTGTAAGACATTTCCAGGGGCAGGTGTGGACTCTAACCAAAATTTATTGGTTATGAGCTGTAGATAAAAGAAACCGCAAAAAGATAGGAATTTAAGTAGATGGGACCTGGATAAGCTGAAAGAACCAGAGGTTATAGAGAGTTTCAGACAGAGAATTAGGCAGCGATTGACAAGAACAGAGGGGAAGAAATACAGTAGAAGAAGAATGGGTAGCTTTGCGAGATGAAATAGTGGAGGCAGCAGAGGATCAAGTAGGTAAAAAGAAGAGGTCTATAGGAAAATTGTGGGTAACACAAGAGATACTGAATTTAATTGATGAATGGAGAAAATATAAAAGTGCAGTAAATGGAGTAGGCGAAAAGGAATGATGGCTAGAGGAGAAATGTAAGGCTGTATCACTAGGGGTAAGATAGATATTGCCTACAGTAAAGTTAAGGAGACCTCGGGAGAAAAGAGAACCACCTGTTTGAATATCAAGAGCTCAGATGGAAAATCCGTCCTAAGCAAAGAAGGGAAAGCAGGAAGGTGGAAGGAATATATAGAGGGTCTATAAAAGGGCGATGTATTTGAGGGCAATATAATGCAAATGGAAAGAGACGTAGGTGAAGATGAAATCGGAGATATGATACTGCATGAAGAACTTGACAGAGCGCTGAAAGACCTAAGTCGAAACAATGCCCTAGGAGTAGACGATATTCCGTTAGAACTGTTGATAGCCTTGGGAGAGCCAGTCATGACAAACCTCTTTCATCTGGTGAGCAAGATGTATGAGACAGGCGAAATATCCTAAGACTTCAGGAAGAATATAATAATTCCAATCCCAAAGAAAGCAGGTGTTCACAGGTGTGAAAATTACCGAACTATCAGTTTAATACGTCACTGTTAGAAAATAATAACACGAATTCTTTACAGACGAATGGAAAAAACTGGTAGAAACTGACCTTGGGGAATATCAGGTTGGATTCCGTAGAAATGTTGGAACACGCGAGGTAATACTGACCCTACGACTTATCTTAGAAAATAGGTTAAGGAAAGGCAAACCTACGTTTCTAGCATTTGTAGACTTAGAGAAAGCTTTTGACAAAGTTGACTGGAATTCTCTCTTACAGATTCTGAAGGTGGCAGGGGTAAAATACAGGGAGAGAAAGGCTATTTATAATTTGTACAGAAACCAAATGGCAGTCATAAGAGTCGAGGGGCATGAAAGGGAAGAAGTGGTTGACAAGGGAGTAAGACAGGGTTGTAGCCTATCCCCGATGTTATTCAATCTGTATATTGAGCAAGCAGTAAAGGAAACAAAAGAAAAATTTGGAGTAGGAATTAAAATCCATGGTGAAGAAATAAAAACTTTGAAGTTTGCCGATGACATTGTAATTCTGACAGGGACAGCAAAGAATCAGGAAGAGCATCTGAGTGGAATGGACAGTGTCTTGAAAGAAGGATATAAGATGAACATCCACAAAATCAAAACGATGATAACGGAATGTACTCTAACTAAATCAGGCGATGCTGAAGGTATTAGATTAGGAAATGAGACACTTTAAAGCAGTAAATGAGTTTTGTTATTTGGGAAGCAAAATAACTGATGATGGTCGGAGTAGAGAGGATATAGATTTGAGTGTCAAAAAGTCCATTCTTATGGAGTGTAGCCATGTATGGAAGTGACATATGGACGATAAACACATTAGACAAGAAGAGAATAGAAGCTTTCGAAATGTGGTGTTACAGAACAATGCTGAGGATTAGATGGGTAGATCACGTAACTAATGAGGAAGTATTGAACAGAATTGAGAAGAGGAATTTGTGGCAAAACTTGACAAGAAGAAGGGATCGGTTGGTAGGACACATGCTGAGGCATGAAGGGATCACCAGTTTAGTTATGGAGGGAAGCGTGAAGGGTGAAAATCGTAGAGGGAAACCAAGAGATGAATACGCTAAGCAGATTCAGAAAGATGTAAGTTGCACTAGTTATTCGGAGATGAAGAGGCTTGCACAGAATAGAACAACAACAACAACAGCACTGTGTGACCACGAAGCATGGGAAGATTTTCTGTGTACAATCTGGATAAAAGTGAGTTCCTGACGAAGCGATGATGGTAGTCAAGAGAATGCAGAGGCACAATGTCCAGCCATTTCTATTCATTTCATCAATACTGAAGGCTATCAATTTCGAAAAGGGCATAACGTTTTAACCACTCTAGGATAAGACACAAAGCATACTTTTTCTTTGTATCCCTGCTAAAGGAAACAAAAGCACTCTTCATAAAATCAACAGTATCCTTTCCTTCATTCGTGACGTGTTTCGCAGGATTAAATGTCTCAACTTGAACTACATAGTCTAGTTACGTCACTGAAATGTAGGCGATGTAGACTTCATGCTCGTTTGGCAAAGTAGAACGTTTTTGTAGTGTAATGTCACAACTAAATAACACATCAAATATATATTATACTTTTTCCGACGTGATTATGACCACACGACGGTAATTAAATTTTGAACGTGGAATGGTGGTTGGAGATAGACGTATGGGACATTCCTTTCCGAAATTTTTAGGGAATTCAGTATTCCGAGAGCCACAATGTCAAGGGTGAGCCGAGAATACCAAATTTCAGGCATTACCTCCCACTATGGACAACGCAGTGAAAGACGACCTTCACTTAACGACCGAGAACAGCGGAGGCTGCGTAGAGCTGTCAGAGCTAACAGAGAAGCAACACAACGTGAAATAGCCGCAGAGATCAATGTGAAACGCACGACGAACGCATCCGTTAGGAAAACGCGGCGAAATCTGACGTTAATGGGCTATGGTATCAGAGTGACGCGAGTGCCTTTGTTAATGGCACCAGTATCGCCTGCAGCGCCTCTATTAGGCCCGTGACCACATATGTAGAACCCTACCGTGGCCTGGTCATATGATTTCCAATGTCAGTTGGTAAAAGCTGACGGTAGGCTTAGTGTGTGGCGCAGATCCCACGAAGCCATGGATTCAAGTTGTCAAGAAGGCACTGTGCAAGCTGGTGGTGGCTCCATAATGTTGTGGGCTGTGTTTACATAGAACGGAGTAGGTCCTCTGGTCCAACTGAACTCATCATTGAGTGGAAATGGTTATGTTCGGCTACTTGGAGGCCATTCGTGGACCTCATGTTCCCAAACAAGGGTGGAATTTTTATAGGGGCGCAGGGGACTTCCAGAGACTTGTTGAGTCCATGTCACGTCCAGTTTCTGCACTACGCCGGGCAGAAGGAGGACCGACACGATATTAGGAGGTAGCCCATGACTTTCGTCACCCCCTCAGTGTATTTCAACACATAAAATGTAGCGAAAGCAATAAGAAAAAGTTTGCTTACAGAATCTCTGTCGGTGGTTTAAAAAAAACAGGTTTTCTACTGCCTGCGCGAAAATGAAAGAGCTAGAAATGACGTTCGGAGGTGCAGGGATCGAGGAAATATGCTTGAAGGAATCTACAGAAATAAAAAGACTAGACAATCTGAGAAGATGAAGGTGTAGGAATCTAGGGGAACAGAAAATAACTAAGAAGCACTTTAAACTGACACATTTTCGCAGCTAGGCAGGAAACAGACTGAATAATGAAGCGAGAGTGACTAATATAACTACAATGTCTACAATATTTTGAAGACACATTGTAACTCAATGGGGAAGAAACGTATACTCAGGAATACGAATCCATTGTAAACAGAATACTGTGCAGGACGTCTGCGTTGTCTAACGGAAGTCACGTCACTGCACCAAGGCGCACAAAATAGAAAATTATCAACAGGCTGATTAACGGCAACGAGAACTCAAACAACCAGAAGCAGCGTGGGACGACGATGATGCGATGCCAGTAGCACGATGTGGAGAGTTCTGCTGAACAAACTGAAGATGACGACTAATTACAGTTTTGGTTGGCTGTTTATCATCATTTTTATGCAAGTACTCGGTAACAGAAGACTCTACCTCATCGAATGCTAAAACTATTCGGGTGTTAATTTTTTATCTCCATGACCTTCCTAAACAGACATCAAACAAAACACCACCACAGAACACATACGTATGAACAGAAATCTGAATATGCCGACCGGGGTGGCCGAGCGGTTCTAGGAGCTACAGTCTAAAACCGCGCAACCGATGCGGTCGCAGGTTCGAATCCTGCCTCGGGCATGGATGTTTGTGATGTCCTTAGGTTAGTTAGGTTTAAGTAGTTCTAAGTTCTAGGGTACTAATGACGTCAGAAGTTAAGTCCCATAGTGCTCAGAGCCAATTGAACCAAATCTGAATTTAGGAAGATAACAGTACGCAACAACATATTAGGAACCGACCGGTTATAACTACTGCTGGTATTTTAGTTCTGAATAACCCGTGTTTTTCGGTATTTGTTTGGTCTCGATTACAACAGATGTTTTTTTTTTATTATTTTTGCCTAGCAACCGGGTAAAAAACCGAAATATCAATTAGCCATAGCTGCTATGCTAAAATTTTTTGTCTTGAAATAAACCTTTTTCCGAGAACGAGTAATTTTTAATCCTAAAATTTGCATTGCTCTGAAATATTGCGTTATTATAGAAAATGGGAAAAGCGGCCGTGCTGTTTTAATAACATTGCCGACAGAAAGGAAAAGCAGACACATAGCACAAGAATTGGTACAGTATTGCTAATATAATAGTGTATCTGTTACTATGTAGCGTGGCCTATTAGATAGCACGCGTGTACATGTAATGTGCAAGACTTATGTGTGGCAGTGTGTCACTGCCGTCCAGTTGTATTACAGAATGGCACCATCCCTGGTTCGAAGTATTTTACGAAGAATGGTTTTAATGAAGTACAATGCTCCACTTGCTTTAAAATATTAAAAACGGGAGAAACCGTAACAAACTTGTGACATAATGTAAGGCAGTTCATTCCCCGTTACAGAAATCAGCTGGCCCGCTGCCTGTGTAGCCCTTGAAAACAGACAAATTAACGCGAAAAATAGAACTCTTCAATTTTAGTTTTGACGCCTTAGCACTGACTACTTGTAATATCCAAATAGTGGTATGATCCTCGATTAAAACATGATTTTTGAGCAGAGTTTTAAAAAATTACAATCTATAGGGGAACACTGGTGATTTTTTTGTAGCAGTCTACCACTTATTTTTCGAGCAAAGCAATGAAAGGTGGGCAGATTAAGTTTTCTTTTCTTTGCCTATTGAATTTAGTATCTTGATTCCAGGTGTCATGGAACTGAGGGAGCCATTTTTTTTCAGTTTTTGTTCGAAATTTACGTTTACTACAGAAGGTAATAAGAATAAAAAACCGAAAATCGGTTATTTCAAAAACTGGTTATTTTGAGTGGTTTTAACACTCCGGTTATACAGGCGTTGAAAAAAACGATATAACCGAAAATCGATTGTTTCAGCGATTAAAGCCATCCCTACAACACATCAGTTCCCTAGTAGTCGAAAGGATATAAAATACAATCGAAGATCTGCCCTCTCTGAGAGTTCTAACAATCGTTACCTCTTTTTTAGCACTCTGCAGTCATAGCTTAATGACTTGATAAAGGAATAACCGAATACAGGAACATGGTAAAGTTGGGTAACCTATCAGTAGTGTATCATATCGAGAATAGACTGGACGTCCATAGACTGAAGATTCTTAATGACTTTGAAACAAAGAACTGCACTCGTTTCTCAGTCACAATCTGGAAAAGAAGAAAAAATTTTGTAGCCGTAACGGTTGTTACTTACAAACAGAACGGACTGTAGTAATCAGAATACTCTACGGGATATGGAAGAGGTTGCCACAAGTAATTTTCCATGTCGTGGAGTGACAAGCAATGTATAACTTGGACCATTGGTAATGTGCCAGACAACGGGTTCGAAGGTGTCCGGTTCAGCACCTTTGGACTTTCACTTATCACGTCTTTCACCTCTAAACAGCGTTTGTTTATATGAAAAATGCAGTGTTGCAGTATGGTTCAGGATCCACTTTAAACGGTAGATTCCCCTATAATTGGCTGGGTAAGTCAGTTCTAAGGTCAGAGAAAGGCAACGACATACATCCCCCAATAAAATTCTGCCTAGCAAAGCACTGTGATGTTGAAGCCATCTTTCAGGTTTGTGACAGTTTTACTTAGGTTCATAGATAACTGACGAGCTAAAGACGGACAATCAATCAGTGCTTAACACGTCGTTTGCAATGAAGAGACATCGTCAGAAGCGAAAATAATGTCGGGTATACCGCTGAGAGTTGTAATACGATAGTCATCAAAATTGTGTATTTGTGGGGATCCACACGCTCCAGATATTTAACAGAGGTAAACATGGTCCGTAGTAGACTGTAACGTGATTTCTATTTAATCGTGCGTTAAGCTAATTTTGACTATTTGTCATTGTGAAAAAAAAAATGGTTCAAATGGCTCTGAGCACTATGGGACTTAACATCTATGGTCATCAGTCCCCTAGAACTTAGAACTACTTAAATCTAACTAACCTAAGGACAGCACACAACACCCAGTCATCACGAGGCAGAGAAAATCCCTGACCCCGCCGGGAATCGAACCCGGAAACCCGGACGCGGGAAACGAGAACGCTACCACACGACCACGAGCTGCGGACTTTGTCATTGTCAAGCACCTGTAAAACGAATACGGAAAACCACTACGTTGTCTGTATCCGTCGGCATGTATAAATAACACTTTACACACCTGACCTTAAGATAATGTTTTATCCTAATGTGAGGTGTTTAAAGTGTTATTTATACATGGCGATGTATTCAGACAACGTAGTGCTTCTCCGTGTTGGTTTTGCAGGTGCTTCACAATGACAAGTAGTCGAAATTAGCTAATGGCACGATTAATTAAAAATCACATTACAGCCTCTTACGCGCCATTTTTACGTTTATTACAAAATATATACATGACCTCGTAAATATCGTCGTTGCTTTGAGGCTGTTTCCGGACATTACAGTAGGCACTAGCCTCCGCTTGTGATATATGAGGAGAGTAGGCAAGACACATATTTGGCTTTCTTTGTGCCTTTTTATAGTTTAATTATCAAATTTATTGCGCGTTTGTGTATTTAAGAGGTGTAATCTCGCGTTTAGTAACTATGTAATATCGATTCACGCAGCCTGTAGCGCACGTTTCTCGTTTTGAATTGCCAGCGAGCGGTGGAGGCAGCTTAGTCTGACGCTAGCTTCCTCTTGTGACACATCAGAAGAGTAGAAAGTTACATATTTAGCTTTTTCTGTGTGGTTTTACAGTTTCATTTTTGAATTAGTAGTAGCAGGGTGAATAAGGTGTGTACATGCTTTGTGCGGACGCAGGAGAAGATGGACGCACTTGGTTAACAGCTGAAGACAGTATTGGCCGAGATCAGCCGTCTGCAGGCTGCGCCGAGGGGTCTTTCGGAGGCGGAGAGTCTGGCGGAATTTGTGAAGACTGCTAGCCGCACTCACTCTCTGGTTTGGAGACGAGTGGACGGCTCAAACAAAGGCACCGTCCATTCTGCACATTTCTGGATCTGTATTGGACTCCCTTTGAGCACTACACACATGGAGCAGCTACTAGTGAGTCACTTTTATATAGACTAGGCGGTAGTCTCGAGACCTCAATTGAACGCTCGTCGGTCGATACACAGAGAACAAAATCACCTCGTGTACAAAGTAAAGACGTTTAGACTGTCAAAAGTTTGATAGTAAATTGCCGACGCATTCGTATCAAAGTTCCAGAATTTACTGCCCTCCAGGAAAGTTGCTGCGCTCAAATTGTTGTCGCAACTGACAGCTGGATAAACAACGTGGTAGAAGGTACTGAAATATTTAACAAGGCATGGACCGTATCTCGAAAACCCGTAATAGACGACACTGGAGGGGGAGTGTTCATTTGCAGTCGACAAAATATTGTATCTATCAAGACTGAAATTGAATTTACCTGTGAAGTTATCTGTAAACGAGTAATTGTCTAGGTGAACTCCAGTCAATCATCAGATGTTTGCGCGGAAAGGCACAGAGCGTGTAATACCGCTTGGGGGCAATTTTAACCTACCGAGTAAAGACTGTCTATGCATTCGCTGCAGATAGTACAGAGGGACAGTACGAAGCAGTTTTGAACATGTTTTATGAAAACCATCTTGAGCAGCTAGTTCGATAATCTACTCGCCATGGAAATATTTTAGGCCTCGTAGCTACGGCTTGATCTTTTCGACAGTGTCAGTGCAGAGACAGGGATTAGTGATCATAGCGACGTAGGCCACTACCATAATAAGAAGGCTAGGAGGGAAGAAGAGCAGATAAGCAGTTGTTTATATTAGACAATAGATTCCAGTATGACGAACGTAAAGGAACTACGGGCAAAGTTTAAACACCCTGGTCAAGTATGTGTCACGTAAGTGGACTACGGACGGCGAAGACCCGTAGTAGTTTGATAACAAAATTCGGAAAACTCTGAGGAAGCAGATATAGTTGCACCCTCGCGTCAAAAAAGAACGTGGAAATGTCGATAGGAAAAATTTAGTAGAAATAAGTGCGTCTGTAAAAAGATCGATGTGCGTAGCATACAACTTCTAGCGAAAGATCTCGCCGAGAACCCGAGAAAATTCCAGTTCTACGAAAAATCACTAAGCGGTGCGTAGGCTTCTGTACAGTCACTCATCAACCAGCTTGTGTGGCAATACAAGACAGCATAAGAAAAGCTTATCTTTTAAACTCCACGTTTAAGAACTCATTCACGCAGCAGACATACCGTAGTTTGATCGTCGCACAGATTCCCGTACGGTGGACATAGTAACAGGAATCCCTGCGATAGAGGAGCCACTGAAAGATTTGTAAACAAATGTGTCCCCAGGTCAGCATGGAATCTCAGTTAGGTTCTACAGACAGTACTCTACGGTTCTTAGGTTGCATTTATCCCCAATGTTTCTCCAAACGCAAAGTACCAAGCTACTGGAAAAAAGCGCAGGTGACTCCTGTATGACATTCTATGAAAGACACCTACGTATAGTTAAACCACCACTGAGATACCTATAAAATACTATCCGACCAGTCCTTGCGTATCGTTCGTCTGTGTGAGACACCTGTCAGAATGGTTTAACGGAAGAGACAGAGAATACGCGAAGAAGAGCTACGTGAATTGCCACGTATTTGCTCAGTTACCGCACAAGCATCACAAAATTGCTAAAACAAACTCCAGTGGGTGACGCAACAGAAAAACGGCGTTGTGCCTCACGTAGAGATTTCCCGTAAAAGATTCCGAGAATATGCGCTCCAAAGAGAGACAAGCAAATTTTCACATAGCCTACATTTCACTTAATGTTTCGTGAAAGGGTCTTACCAGGTGACATAAGATTAGTTTCTTGCCATGTGACGCTATCTTATACTAACTTGCAAAAAGTCCACTTGTTACCTACAACGGTATAGCTCTTACAGAAGCGTAAGAGTTAACAGCTTCATACGCGAACAAAGGCCAGGGCGCACAGATTCCCACATCAAGACTATGTTGCTGTGACTGATATCAAAGGTTCTTACCAAACGCACAGGATACGTACAGCATGCCTACCTGAGGTGGCTGGACAGATGCTGTTAGCTTTACTACCTCAACATTTCCCACCAAAGTAAGAGCCTTTCAGGGATCTGGCCAGACCGTACACCACCGAAACTGGTAATGATTTGGCTTTGCCTCTAAATACCAGGAGCCCCAAATACCTGTCATATGCTACCAGAATCGCTAATTACATAAACATTCTTGGAAACTGCAAGAAATCTACGAATACATAACTGATGAATCACCTGATTTTAGATGAGAAGCTGGGATATCTCTAAACATTTGCAATAGATTAACCTACGCTTGCCAACAACATGAATATTGCTCACACCGCTTGTACTTCGATGAGAAAACAACATGTTCAGTCGCCATGTCATAATCAGCGAGGGTAAATCCCTTTCACGAGTGCATTCTTTTACGGAAGGACATTAGTTCCAACAAATGAGGTTTATTGACTTTAAATAAAAAGAAGAGTACGAAACTGGGGTGCAGTCAAGTAACCAGATATGCAATTACTGTGTACATTAACTGTGAAAGTAGTTTCGTAATGGAGCTTGCTCACACACGCTAATCTGATTGCGATAGACCTGGAGGTAGTGGTTGGAATCCTGGCCATGAAATAAATTTTCATTACGCTATTTCGGCCGTCGAGGTGAGGAGACGTGACGACATACAGCTTCTGATAACTACACTCTCAGCTAATTTCCTAAATTGAATAGACCTAAAGAAATTAGGGCGAGTGCCGTTGTTGAAGAAAAAACGTCAGTCGCATAGGAATGTTAAACATACGGTCTTCTTGATGCTGCCCAAGCCGGCCGGTGTGGCCGAACGGTTCTAGGCGCTTCAGTCTGGAACCGCGCGACCGCTACGGTCGCAGGTTCGAATCCTGCCTCGGGCATGGATGTGTGTGATGTCCTTAGGTTAGTTAGGTTTAAATAGTTCTAAGTTCTAGGGGACTGATGACCGCAGATGTTAAGTCCCATAGTGCTCAGAGCCATTTTTTTTTTTTTTTTTTTTTTTTGCTGCCCAAAAGGTGTAAGCTACGTGCCAATAACCCAGCACGGTTTGCATCACCTCCCTTCCTATATTTTCTAGTCATACCTAACAACACAGACCTAGCGCTGCCCTGGACAGACTGACTCTGCTGCCATCCGAACAACACAGATGCTCGCTAAACACTTACTACCGCTGGGGTTGGCGTTGACAGCATTGTATCTCTGTAATCAGGAGCACATATACTCGTGCCAAGTGAGGATACTATAACACAGTAGCCACATAAAGCCACTGAACATCTACAGACAAATACGTTAGGTAGAAATAGGGTGCTGCTTAAAATTATTTTTTATGACAAATATTTGGTCACAGTAAGAGTGTTGTTTAAAACTTTGGCCAAGTCTTCCGCACTGTATGCAGCTGGACTCAGACTTTGCCCTTTTTTGTGGCTTTGTGTGGATGACGGAACAGATATTGGAAGATATCAAGGACTAGCTTCTATGGTACTTGAGGAAGCTATAGACGATAAAAACAGTACGGGAAGACGGACATTGGAAGACATACAACAAGTGATTGAAGAACCTTGTTGCAAGTTCTACTCTGAGGTGAAGAAGTGGGCACAGGAGAATAATGACTGTTAAGCCGCAGACTGATCACACCCCCTCCTCCCACGTCGTAAAAACTTTGTATTAAAGATGTAGCCACAAAATGGAGGCTCCAGTTCCTAGCTTCATCTGTAAAAATTAGATTTATGCCTCGTGAGACCAATTTACAGGTGGTTAAGCTACACTATGTGATCAAAAGTATCTGACACCGCAAAAAAACATAGGTTTTTTATATTAGGTGCATTTTGCTGCCACCTCATGCCAGGTACTACATATCAGCGACCTCAGTGGTCATTAGACATCGTGAGAGACCAGAATGGGGCGCTCCGCCGAACTCATGGACTTCGAACATGGTCAGGTGGTTGGGTGTCAGTAGTATCATACGTCTGCACGCGAGATTTCCACACTCCTAAGCATCCCTAGTTCCATTGTTTCCAATGTGATAGTGAAGTGGAAACATGAAGGGACACATACAGCACAAAAGCGTACAGGCCGACCTCGTATGTTGACTGACAGAGACCGCTGACAGATGAAGAGGGTCGTAATGTGTAATAGGCAGACATCTATACAGACTATCACACAGGAATTCGAAACGGCATCAGGATTCACTGCAACTACTATGACGGGCGGGAAGTGAAAAAAACTTTGATTTCATGGTCGAGCGGCTGCTCTTAAGCCACACATCAAGCCGGTAAATGCCAAACGACGCCTCGCTTGGTGTAAGGAGCGTAAACATTGGACTATTGAGCAATGGAAAAACGTTGTGTGGAATGACGAATCACGGTACACAACGTGGCGATCCGATGGCAGGGTGTGGGTATGGCGAATGCCCGCTGGATGTCATCTACCAGTGTGTGTTGTGCCAACAGAAAAATTCGGAGGCGGTGGTGTTACGGTGTGGTCGTATTTTTCATAGAGGGGGCTTTCACGCCAATTCGGGGATGGGGATTGCATCTTTCAACACGATCGAGCACTTGTTCATAATGCATGACCTGTGGCGGAGTGGTTACACGACAATAACATCCCTGGAATGGACTAGACTGTACAGAGTCCTGACCTGAATCCTATAGAACACCTTTGGGATGTTTTGGAACACCGACTTCGTACCAGGCCTCACCGACCGACATCGATACCTCTCCTCAGTGCAGCACTCCGTGGAGAATGGGCTGCCATTCCCCAAGAAACCTTCCAGCACCTGATTGAACGTATGCCTGCGAGGGTGGGCCAACATCATACTGAATTCCAGCTTTACCGATAGAGGGCGCCACGAACTTGTAAGTCATTTTGAGCCAGGCGTCCGGATACTTTTGATCACAGAGTACGTACTTCCAAGCGCCCCAGCGTTCGACGTTGCTTGGAACAGTGTTTCATCTGACGCCACCCCGTCGTTAGACTGCTGGTTCGTAACATCTGTAATCTCGTTTGCTTAGCTGGTCCCACAAGAACTTCAGTTTGACTGGTATCCGAACAGAGGATAGTGTGCCTTTAGATCTCTCTTTCTGTGTGCTACGTGACGGCGTATCTATCGAGGTACTATTTCGACGAGATAGTACAGCTTCTCTAAAGATGGAAGTTGGAAACAACGTGTGACTAACTTCCTGGCAGATTAAAACTGTGTGCCGGACCGAGACTTGAACTCGGGACCTTTACCTTTAGCTGGCAAGTGCTCTACTAACTGACCTACCCAAGCACGACTCACGCTCCGTCCTCACAGCTTTAGTTCTGCCTGTACCTCGTCTCCTACCCTCCAAACTTTACAGAAGCTCTCCTGCGAACCTTGCAGAACTTGTATTCCTGAAAGAAAATATATTGCGGAGACATGGCTTAGCCACAGCCTGGGGATGTTTCCAGAATGAGAAATGTGGAAACGTGTGACAATCTGCAAGGGCTCTTCGGAAAGTAAGGAGCGATATGACGTGGAATGGAAACCACAGCGCAAATAAAAACTGTTTTATTTGCGACAGTTAGCTACCCTCACAGCTACTTCTTAACATAGTCACTAATCTGAATTAGACATCTGTCGTAGCGTTGTACCAACTTTACAATACCCTCGTCATAGAAGGCAGCCTCCTGTGCTTCGTGGCAGTTTTCTATGCTGTACTGAAGCTCGTTGTCTGTGCCAAAATGTTGTCTTCATAGCCAGAGGTTCATTTGAGCAGAGATGCAAATCAGGCAGAGCCAAGACAGTGTATGATGAGTGATCAAGCAGTTCCCACCGAAATCGCTGCACTGTACGGCCGAGAATTGCCATGACGTGTAACTGAACGGCACTTGCGGTATGTGGGGTTACATTAAGTCAGGCAAAATATCTCGGCAGGCGGGAGACACTATCGTTCGAGGCATCTTTTCGCGCTCACTGTGCGCTCACAACCGAGAAGAGCGATGTGACGCTATCTACGGGCATACAAGAGCCACTGCCCAACACATCTGTGCAAAGCTTCATCGGATTTTCACTGCGGTTTCCATTTCACTATCGTTCTTTCTTTACGTTCCGAATAGGCATATTTCAGTATTGAATGCCAAGCGAAGTAGATCACAGCGTTCGACTGCACATTATAGAAGTTAACCACGTGTCCGTCTGTCTCAACAGAGACATCTGTTTATTTCACTCGTACTGGTTCCACCTAGCTATTCCAGGCATTGTCGGGGAGCTTTTGTTTCTTCAGAATATCTGCTGTTAGATGGTTAAGTTACTCTCAAGCGGCGTAGCCTTTGTTGTGTTCTGGGACAGTTTTTCATCTGATATAATAGTTTTTGTTAGTTGTGTTCCACAGCTTTGATAATTCGTAGAAATGACATTATTATACGCGAAGCTGCTGAATAATTTGTTTTTAATTATACGACCTGTTTTGTGACACCTGATCAAAACAAAAACTCTAGTGTAAAATTGTCTCCAACCGAAAGCGGTCGTAAAATTAGAAATAAATTATTAATTTTTAAGAACATTTGTCTCGAAGAAATGCGGTTTATTATTACTTTAAAATGAACGTAAACAGACACAACCGCAAGAAACTTTTTTTTTACGTTTCTTGCGGTTTGCGACTGTTTTTGTTCATTTTATAGAAATAAATTATTCATCAGCTTCAGGTGTTACAGTATGTCATTTCTACGTTTCATCTCATAGCACAGAGTGCCCCATGTGGAATGGTCAACATTTAGGGATATGGTAGGATCGATCATTCGAAGCAAAAAGGTCCAGTAAACATGTGCTGTAGAGGGTATATAGCTTAATATTCTGAGTAGTTCTTCTGCGGTGCTACGAAACACATCTCTTCTACTGAACAAGTGCTCATAATTCTTAACGAATGCATTTTAGAGCCCATGTTTACCAGACTTTTTTGCTTCGAATAACTGTTGCTGTCATTTCCCCGAATGCTGATCATTTCTCTTGGGAAAATTTGTATATCTGAACAATTAGAACATTCACCAGCAATAGACGGTCAATTCCCTAACACCGATACACACCTGACTTCCAGTCAGCAATAAAGCAATTTATAAAAATGGCAGTAAGTACGAATCTACTGCTTCCGATTATTCGCAAAATTTCATCGCTCAAACGTGAAACTCATTATGGAAGGAGTGTATTTAATTTCTGAGCAATGATCAAGACACGTGTGAGGACAAGCATTGCTCGTTAGAGGGTCTAGTTGTGGGCGGCTACTGAGTGGCGAGGTGGTGAGAGAGCTTCAAAGCAGGAGGAGAGAGTGCAGCTGATCGTCTGAGGAGCTGAAGATAGACAGCCTGCTCTCAGGCAACACGTCTGCCCAGTGTCAGATAAGCGCAGGCACTTTTACTGACATTATCACCGGCCACTTATTTTTAGATCTCTCTGCGCAAAACAGCAGTTACCTATACCTATATGCACAACATATTAGGATACGTTAGCTTTCAAAGACCCATCGACTTGTATGTTGGAACGTTCTGGGAAAATATACTGACGGAAAACAATTGTAATACCAAAAACTAATTAATGTATAGTAATAAAATTTTGGAAGTACTTTTCTCTGGGTAACATATTTGAGTGATTGACACTGCATGATCACAGGTTAATGTAAACGCGAGAGAAGCCATTGCAAATGTGAAAAGCTGGTATGCCGGCCACTGTGGCCGAGCGGTTCTAGGCGCTTCAGTCCGGAACCGCGCTGCTGCTACGGTCGCAGGTTCGAATCCTGCCTCGGGCACGGATGTGTGTGATGTCCTTAGGTTAGTTCGGTTTAAGTAGTTCTAAGTTCTAGGGGACTTATGACCACAGCAGTTGAGTCCCATAGTGCTCAGTGCCGTTTTTGAGCCGTAGTGCTCAGAGCCATTTGATCCATTTGATTTGAAAAGTTGGTACATTAATAGTCGGTCTGACCGTTAGAACGTTGAATGCAGGCATGCAACCGTGCACGCTTTTTGTTGTACAAGTGCCGGATGTCAGTTTGTGGGACGGAGTTCCATGCCTGTGGCACCTGGTCGGCCGCGTGGGATTAGCCGAGCGGTGTGAGGCGCTGCAGTCATGCACTGTGCGGCTGGTCCCGGCGGAGGTTCGAGTCCTCCCTCGGGCATGGGTGTGTGTGTTTGTCCTCAGGATAATTTAGGTTAAGTAGTGTGAAAGCTTAGGGACTGATGACCTTAGCAGTTAAGTCCCATAAGGTTTCACCCACAACACACGCACGTGGTCGGTCAATACAGGGACGGTTAACGCTGCTTGCTGATGACGCTGGAGTTGTCGTACGATGATGTCCCATATGTGTTCGATTGGAGACAGATGTGGCGATCGAGCAGGCCAAGGCAACATATCGACACTCTGTTGTGTAACCACAGCACTACGTGGGCGAGCGTTATCCTTTTCGTAAATACCCCCTGGAATGCTGTTCAAGAATGGCAGCACGAGAGGTCGAGTCACCAGACTGGCGTACTGTTTTGCAGTCACGGTGCGTGGGATTACCACGAAAGTGCTCCAGCAGCATACGAAACTGCACCCCAGACCATAATTCCGAGAGTAGGTCCAGTGTGTTTAGCGCGCAAACAGGTTGGATGCAGACGCTCAACTAGCCTCCAGCACGGTCATCGCTGGAACCGAGGCAGAACCAGATTTTATCAGAAAACACAGCAGACCTCCCCCTGTCCTCCAAAGAGCTCTCGTTTGACACAAGTGTGATCGCAAACGGCGGTAGTTTGGGGGTCAGCAGAACGCTCACTACAGAGCGTCTGGCAAGTAACCGATTTGTAACAGTTCGTTGAGCCAACTGCTATTCAAATTGTTCTGGAGATGCAATACGATGCGCCAGAGCCGCACGCTGAACACAGTGCCCGGTAGTGGCATGCGGCCGGTCATCTTGAGACTGTACATCCTCGTGACCAACACTGTGGCTATGTTCCTGACAAGTCTTTCTGCAGTACCGCACAAGGAACTTACAGCTTCTCGTAGCTCTATTACACGACCTTGTTCAAACTCAGTGAGATGTTGATAACGACGTCTTTGTCGCCTTAAAGGCACTCTTCACTGATATTAACTCACGACGTCCACTCTCAAAGGTAACTAACGCTCACGACCGTTACAGCGGGTATTTAAAGCAAACCTGGTTTGCATACTCACAGTGGCGCTACTAGCGCCACTCTTATGCGACTGGTGCGAAATCTGGATAGATGAAGAAACACGCTTACCAACTTCCGTTTACGCCACACAACTTCTCGGTGTCGCAATGTTTTTCCGTTAGTGTATATTTGAGTCGTACAGTGCAATAAAATTAGAGAATTACCAAAAACTCTTTCTACAAGAAGGCTATCGCGTTTGGTACGGCTCGGATACAGTCAGTCGTCATTACTCCTGGCAAAGAGTAGGTTGTTTCTCACTTAGTGACAATTTGAAAGAAGCGTTTATGGGAGCCACTAGCGTCTACTTCGTTTAGTAATTCCTGACTATTTTTATAAAATTAAATTCTTGAAAGTGGCAAGCCTTTAACCGCAGTTTTATCCATACTGCCCAGAAATTACTTTTGAATGTAGAAATATTATGGGGAAAGTAATGTCGTTTTTGCGGATGTCGATATTCCTTTGTCATATGTCAGCTCATTGTGTATTTTAAAGTGATGCCAAAGACATTTTAAGGTTAGAGTGATTTGTTTACTCGTGAATAATTAAATCTTAAATTTTTCTTGGCAATATATGATGAAGTGGCCTGCCAAATACCACAAGACATACATGTAGAATGTCTTTTGAGTTTCGCAATGGCGGTACGCAGCAGTTGCTGCCAAGAATATTTTCGATGTTTATCCAAATGAATTAGACGTTCGTAAATGTCAAAATTGGTTTTATAAGTCAAATTCGTAATTTTGATCTTTCCAACTCGTATCGATCACGAATACCAACAACTATAGACAATGACACGTTAAGGGTGGAAATGGAAGGAACTCCGTGTCAAACAATCGAAGAACTGTCAAACACCATTGATAATCCTTTATCGACCAACCCAGAACCTTTGCAGCAGATTAGTAAAGATAAACAAAGCTAACTGATCCGCAACATGCAGCTTATTGCTTCAGTGGCATAATACAGAAGCGGTTTTTGATCGCTTGATCACTGTAAATGACACATGGGTCTTAAACGCAAAAGTCAGTGGCTGTCTCCGAATGAATTGTCACGAAGTTCATTCAAGCCAGGTTTACACCCCAAACAGACCCTTTTGTGTGTTTGGTGAAATATTCACTGGATAGTTGATTTTTAGTGCTGAAACCGAGACAAACTGACTGTAGACCTTCGCTGTGAACAACTGGATCGAGTAAATCAGTCTGTAACTGAAAGGTGTCCAGTGGTTGTCAACAGAAAAGGCGTTATTCTGCAACACGATTTTGTAAGACCGACTGTGCAAGATAAACCCCAGAAAAAATTAATGAATTTTGGTGGGAGGTAATGCCTCACCCACCACACACGCCCGATATTGCACCACAGGATTTCCATTTATTCCGATCGCTACATTTTCTAAGTGGCAAAAAATTTGGAAATGTGGATGACTTCAAAAATGCCGTGTGAAAGGTGTCCAGTGGTTGTCAACAGAAAAGGCGTTATTCTGCAACACGATTTTGTAAGACCGACTGAGCAAGATAAACCCCAGAAAAAATTAATGAATTTTGGTGGGAGGTAATGCCTCACCCACCACACACGCCCGATATTGCACCACAGGATTTCCATTTATTCCGATCGCTACATTTTCTAAGTGGCAAAAAATTTGGAAATGTGGATGACTTCAAAAATGCCGTTTCCAGATATTTTGCTCAAAAACCAATTATTTCGTATCAATTCGGCATTAAAATTTGCATACGAAATGGCAGACGTCTATTGATAACGAGAGTGGTTACATCACTGATTAAAAATAAAAACTTAACTATTTACCTGTCTCAATGTAGCACAAAAAGCTACATTACTTTCCCGTCGCCCTAATATAATGACATTGTTCCCCTAATATAATGAAATTATGATGTTATTTATGTATTCCAAGTACATGTGATAATTAGGGGATAGTATTGTACCTTGGTACACTTTTCAGACTTCCGCCTCTAGTCAGCCCGACAACGGAAGTTTAATATATTTTCGTATACAGTTTTGAAATGAAAGCATTCATTTTTCGTGGTTTGCAATGTTTTTCTCAAATTACAAAAAAATATTGCGCAAAGGCGAGATTTACCAGATATGAAAATCTGTTCCATGGTAAAAGTTCATTTACCTAGGAAAAGATATTTTATTCAAATTAAAAAGTGCTGAAATCGAGAAAATCTTGCCAATAGTGTATTTAACAGTCTACGTGTTACATTAATATTCTACTAAACAACAACAATCAGTAAGTAAAATCAAATTAAGACGTACTATAAAAAGTAAGTTACAAGTTGAAAGCATTCTGAAGTAGGAGCTATTGGCAGCTAACACTAATTTCCATTTTCAAGGCTAGGAAAAAGATATTCCCTTCAAAATAAAGAAAGCAGAAGTTCTAAATACAGTGAAATACAGAATACTACACTGGTTCGCCCAATGAATGGGTAATAGGAATAGGTATTAACTGCTGTAGAACGTTATTCAAGTAAAGGTAGCTAATGAAGGAGGACTAGGTAAAAGAATAAGAACATCTTGACTCGAAAACTTACGGACACGGACTTCCTACGCGAGTGAGAAACTTTTTTGTAGAAGTAAATGTGGTATAGCTGCAATGGTCACCAATATCCAGAACGGACTGGCTATAGAAGAATAAATAGAAGCACTGACCAGTAATTAGCCGGCCGAAGTGGCCGTGCGGTTAAAGGCGCTGCAGTCTGGAACCGCAAGACCGCTACGGTCGCAGGTTCGAATCCTGCCTCGGGCATGGATGTTTGTGCTGTCCTTAGGTTAGTTAGGTTTAACTAGTTCTAAGTTCTAGGGGACTAATGACCTCAGAAGTTGAGTCCCATAGTGCTCAGAGCCATTTGAACCATTTGACCAGTAATTCACTTGCTGCAATTACACGTAGTTCACAGATCAGACGAAAGTAATATCGAAACAGCCCCGTTAGGAGGAAACAGTGTGTAATTCTCCAAATTGTCACCAAACCCAGTTCTGAGTACTGGGCTCCAGTCGAGCAATCATTGTACAACTGTGACTTTGAAACTGGAAGTAGACAGCCAAATATCGAAAAAAAAGTACAATTCCTGATTGTTTTTCAGCTTCTTATCCGGAATTTGCATATGTATTAGGTTCGAAGTTAGTACTGATTGGCGACTCCATGGCGTGTTGTGTGCACCACGACCAAATAGTGGATAGAATTGGAAGGAAAATCAGCATTGGCCGTATTTTGTTGCTTTATTGTCAGCAAAATCGATTTTCGGTCACTTAGTGACCATCCTCAGTGCTGTAATATACAATTAAAATTGGTAGACACTCAGTGACCGAAAATCGATTTTGCTGACAATAAAGCAACAAAATACGGCCAATGCTGATTTTCCCTCCAATTCTGTCCAAGTTAGTACTGTGGTGGAAGTAGCGCGACTTCCCCACAACATCTCATTGCACCAGAATGTCCTTGTTCTCGTTTCCTCGTGACAAGTCGGGCAAGACACGACTATTAGCATGTTTCCGCAAAGTTCATCTCATTAGCATGTAGGCAGAGGGCAGAAGTGACCGCAGGGTGTACTGGAGCGTGTCTGGCACAAGGACGACCTCCAAGGCCCCCAGCCGTGGCGTCTGCGGTCAGCCAGCCCTCACGCTGCCCTAGCGCTCTTCTCAACGTAGCTCGCTTCTAAATACAGTCGGCCCCTAAGTTCCATGAACTGCTGCTCCAGTCTCCGCTACAACTATTTTATCGCGCTGGAAGGCGCAATGATTGACACAATTTCACAGAAGCAAGGTTCAAAACTCCTCCCTTCGTGATGCAGGTTTTCAGTGGTTTATCTAATCACTTCACGACAATGTGAGACCGTGGCCGCTTCTTTTTCATCCATGTAAAATCATTTCATTGTCTCTAATTATCCCAATGTCGACGGGACGCTAAAATCTAATTTCCCCTCCTTCTTGTAGCTACCATCCAAGACCGAAACAGTGACAGTCACCAATAAAAAGGGCTGAAAGCAAAGAATATGTAGGAAAAAACCCTGTTCGTTAACTTTTGCCGAACTAAAACTTAAGAAAATTTAATGTTTTTCACGTATAGCAATATAAAGGATTTTACTGGGTTTAATGCAGAGCGCGACTCGATAGTTTAGCTCTTTATGAATAGAATGCAGAGTGTTCTAGGTTCGCTTCCCAGCTGATGGAGCCTTTTCCTTTTCTCTTTTAGAGTGACTTTCACTTCAGACTTGAAAGTATAACAGAGGTTCCTACAAAGACGTCAAATACAGCCACTTTTCAGTTATTTTAACGTCCAGGGGACATCGGTATCATTAGAGGAGCAGTTGTAGCTTGTATTGGAATAAGCTGGGAAAAGAAATTGACCGTGATCTTATTGAACAAATCATCGCATTGTTGTCTCCGAAAGGCTTAGGAAAACAACGGAAAAATTGATCAGAACTGAGAGAGGGGAATCGAACCCTACTCTTTTCAAATACAAGCTAAAAGTTTTAGCCTCACTAGGGAGTAACTGTAAGATTACGACCTCTGAGAAATAGTGTATTTAAGCACTGTTTGCACTTGAGGCTGGCGTTTTCCTGTGGTCCACTTCCCAGAAAATGAACTGCATTTTGAGAGTTTTGCTGACACGTTTAACTCTCTTCAATGAATGCCATGGCTGCCATTCGGTTCTACATACAGCTGGATTTTAAAACTTCCATGGACCATCTTCACCTTCAAATATCCACTTTCAGTTTTAGTACTCATTTTTATATCTTATAAATAAATAACGACAATGCCACCTGTAAATATTCCATTCATACAGAGAAGGGCGTTATCTTTCAAATGATTCACTAGTTCTTTGCGTCAACGTAGATGGAGTACCTTTTGCTCCTCTGCCAGGACTTGGGGGGGGGGGGGGGGGGGAATAGAATTTAATGTCCCCGTCGGCGATGAGGAAATCTGAAACAGACTACAACCTTGGACTGAACGAGAATGACTGACGAAACAACAGGCAGTATGAAAGTAAACATCCCAGAACTGACCTTACTCGTTTTAAGGAAACTATGGAAAACTTAATTCCTCAAGGCTGGACTTGAAATTCAGTCCGCACCTTCTGAATGCAAGTCCAGCGCCTTACCCACCGCTCCACAACCAGAATGCGGTCTTCCAGAACGGTTTGGCTGCAAGTGGAAAAAGCAAAGCAAAGCACTGCGTTTTGGCCCGTAAGAGCCAATCGGGATCCACCGACCATCGTGCCATTCTCAGCCAGTGCGGTATGGAGGACGTGGTGTCAGAACACGGCTGGCCCACTTGTTTCTTGTCCTCAGAGCCGCTACTTCTCAACTGGCATCATGAGGCTGACTGCAACCCGTTCAGATCCCTGGAAGTACCTCTGTATAGCAGTCAGACACGCACACCATGAGTTACGAAGGCGGACAGCTGCAGTTAGTGATGGCCCAGAAAAAATTCATCGTCCTGGTTATTTACTGTTATCGCTACTGCAGTGAATTTTTTTACTGTGACCAACAAACACACTTCTTTCTTCCACTATCACATTTCTTAATAACTGGTAAGAACTATTTCATAGCCGATAGTATAAGCTCTGGGATCTAACACATACATGGGGTAGTGCACGGACATCTGTGGGTCTGCGAGTTGAGTTAGCACTTGTTAAAACGCGTCTTTTTCGGAAGTGATACATTAACCTAGGTGGGCAAAAGCTATGTTTGTTCGGTCCGAGGAAACCAAACGAAGAACAAGTTTGACGACACTGTCTGTGGTAGGCTGCTTGAATTTGTGCGCACGACGGCCTGATTGGCTAACATCAGTATTAAATAGCACGGAAAAAGCGCAACGTATCAATTTTTTTACTTAACTATTATTTCTCAGCACAAAGTTTCCTTCAATACCCTTACAAACTTTTCGGACTGTTTCTGACCACCCTGTATATCTGAGCCTACAGCTCAGTTCACGGAATCAATACTAGAAATAAGAATAATCTTCAAAAATGGTTCAAATGGCACTAAGGACTATGGGACGTAACATCTGAGGTCATCAGTCCCCTAGACTTTGAACTACTTAAACCTAACTAACCTAAGGACACCACACAAATCCATGCCCGAGGCAGGATTCGAACCTGCGACCGTAACAGCGGCGCGGTTCCAGGCTGAAGCGCCTAGAACCGCTCGGCCACAGTGGCCGGCGAATAATCTTCACAAAGATGTAAAGTCACATGCTTTGGCCCAGAAAGGTGCCCACTGTTCAGGAACAACAAACATTTTCTATAACTTATCAGCAGCAATGAAAAGTTTTACTACCAATAAAGTACAGATTAAGAGGAGCCTAAAGTACTTATTGGTGGCAAAATCCTTCTACTCCCCTGACGAATTTCTTAATAGAACCGACTAATGGCTACAATTATTAATAATATCAAATTATGTATTAAGTAAAATCTGACTTCTGTGCGTATTCAGTACAGCAAAGTGATTTATGTAAAAAAATTGCTGTTAACTGACTCTTCTCTTTGACGCTGCGCGGCTACAATCACATTAGAATTATCATATGCTCGTCGTCAGTGGATTTTAAATTTGCAAGTGTTGTTGTTGCCTATTAAATGAAAATATGTTTAAGATTTTTGCATATATTCCGCACTCATGATGGCTGCCTCACTTAGGATCTGTGGAAAGTACTAGGGTATCTTTCCTTTGTTTCTAAATGTGTCACTCTGTTATGGAACAAATCTAATCGCAGCTGCATAGTGTAGTAAATAAAAACTATTCACGTAAATTGCTCTAATTTCATTACATAAATCAATGTGGCATTGTGAAGCAATGTGGCACGAAGGGTGCAATTTTTACTGCCCGCCAGCTGATAGACAAATTCCGCGAGAAAAGGTTACTACATTTTCGCTTTGTTGACCTTGAGAAGCCATTTGATCGAGTACTACATTAGATCTTTTGGTGTAGTCTTTGCGACCAGTAGTATCCATAAAATTACATAAAATGGATAAAAATGCTGTAGAATGACACCAGCAGCCAAGTGCGATTCTCTTTGGGAGTAAGAGACTCCGAGTGACAGTTGGCCTTCATCAAGGCTCAACTCTGTCCCCGTTTCTTTTTGTTACCATAATGGATACCATAACGCGCGACCTTAATGCTTATGATGTGATGCTTGCGGCGGATACCAGGAAGGATCTTGAAACTGAAGTCCAAACATGTCATGACCGTCTGCAAAGAACCGAGCGAGATGGCGCAATGGTTATCACACTGGACTCGCAATCGGGAGGGTAACGGTTCAAATCCGCGTCCAGCCATCCGGATTTAGGTTTTCCGTGATTTCCCTAAATCGTTCCAGGAAAATGCAGGAATGATTCATGTTAAAGGACACGGCCGATTTCCTGCCCCCCCCCCCCCTCCCTGACGCAATTCGAGCCTGTGCTCCATCTCGAATGACCTCGATGTCGACGGGGCGTTAAACCCAATCTTCCTTCGTTTGCAAATAGTTGGCCTATATTTAAATATCCACATGACCGGATAGCTCGAACTGATTCTATCTCCTGTAACTTTACATATTAATGGAGCTCCTCACATTACGGCGCGTACGTTTCGATACCTAGGCTATCGACTACAGAGTAAGCTCTATATGAATGAGGATGTACGAGCATGAATCAAAGCGTCCTGGATGAGATTCAGAGACGTCACTGGTGTTCTTTGTGATAAGAAAAAGCCTATCCGCCTATGATCAAAGCTATACTGCACAAATGGTGAGGCCAGTTGCATTATATGGTACCGAGTGTTGGCTGGCACTTAGAAATGCTAAGCACTCACTTCTTGTCATGGTAAGGTGGATACTTCGACAACTAGCTGGAGCGGCTTCAAGCAATGAGAAGATGCAAGAATGGGGACTTCACCGGTATGGACAGATCGTACGGGCACGCCCAACTCATTTGTCAGCTCAGCCCATCATCACACTGTATAAGGCAGAGACAACGTAGAAAACCTTAATTACAGTGGCTGGACATCATAAAAGCGGTCCGAGTTCCGACGGTAAGCCACCAGGAAGAAGAAGATTATGATGAAGATATGCTGTTCCTCCGTCCCAAATATCACGCAATTTGGAATGCCCTTTCTTGGTGCAACTCTTTTTCTCCTAGAGTATACAGCGTATATAAAAATACTAAAACATTTAAAGAAAAACTGAAGTTGTCGAATAGTCCCACGGGGTTCCATGAAACGTTGATGAAGTGTTATTACATTATACATGTCTGCTGCGTAACCCATTCGTGTTTGGTGGCCCCACAGATAATAACGCACAGAATTGAGGTCGGGGTGGAACGCGTAAGCCACTCAACTGGTGCTCCCCTACTTATCTATCCATCAAGGTAGATAACATCCAGCGCATCTCGAATACTGTAATTCAGATGTGTTGGAGCCCCATCATGCATAACCCATGTGCCTTCTCTCATATGCAGGGGCATATCCTGTAGCAAATCTCATCAAGGCTTCTGGGCAACACCTGCATGACAGGCGGGGGGAACATATGAGTGTCAGTCTCGTGCCACTCCAGCCCACTTAAACTGCAGCTGGTGGTGAACCTGAGTTGTACCACGAGGATTTTCGTGTACCCGCGTATGCTATCGTAGTGTAAGTATATGTAGAAATAATCGGAGAATATGTGTAAATTTTGTGATTGTTTTCTGACCAAAGAACTTCGGAAAATGTAGTTCAATTAATAACTGAAAAACCAAGTATTTTCTGATAAAAGTTTATGTCGACATTTTTCTTGTTTTCGTATTAGGCATCTGCTCCAGAAGTTTGTGCAGGTACTTACGATTCATCTTGTACACACCGTTCTAATGCTTGTGAATGCACAAACATATTAAAAGTGTCTGAAATCATTAGAGAGTGACCCGGGTTTCTGATGACACACAGCGATGCGATATGTCGGCTTCTGAATAAGGAAGGATATGTGACGCCAGATGGGTGAGAAGTCGTTCTACCCCCTCCCCCCACCACCCACTCACAAGATAGGCGAAAGTTCAGCGTTCCTCGACTCAAAGCATCTCCGGCTACTTTGGTGTTGGCGGGGGCAGAACTGCAAGAATATCCTAAGTAATTGACGAGACACACAGGCTGATTAAAGTGCTTACACTGGCATTATGAATCTGGTGTCGTTCACTGGATTGGAGGATCCCTGAAGTAAGTCTTTCATTTTTCATGAAAACAATGCTTTGTACTTCGCCCACCAGTGAGCTCATTTTATCACACGATATATTTATTTACATATATAGCTTATTGTGGCTTATTTCCATTCCAACATTTCAAGTCCATTACTGAGGCAGGACACATTTCAAAGCAACACTCCTGCCAAAGGCTGTAGAATCCACAAACTTCTTCACGAGACAATATATTCGTAAATTCTGTAATAAATTTTGTAATACAATTACGATTTCTTCCTAATGAGCTCCACTTAATCCGTCTTTCTGTCTCTAACTTGGAAGTTGATAATCCATATACGAGACTACCTTGTATTTGTGAACGTATTTAATATAATTTTAATTGTTTTTTAAACTGATTCAACAGTGGGTTCTCGGACAAACACTGTATATAGTATTAACTAAACGAAACACATTTTTAGCCTTGTTTCACAAACTTCATTAGTGTACGACCAAGCTTTCGGCTAATAAGCCCATTTTCTAGTACACAATTGATACGAAAGATGGAAACGAAGCAAAGACAGACACGTCAAGTTCTTAATCTCCCGATTCACGACTTAAATTATAAAAGAAATCTCTGTTGACAATTTTGACAGGTACGTATGTATTTAACAAAATGCATTAGAACAGCAATTACATTAACTATGAATAAACATACACTGGAGTAGAGCTGTGTATACATGTGCAGGTATTTATGGCATTATCTGTTTATGAATGAAGGCACCAAGATACTTCTCCTGTGTAGAGGTTGTAATATTGTATACGAAGGGTGAATAATTGAATTGAGTTTGCTCAACCACTGGTAAATGTGCGAATATTCCCATATGTTTCTTAATTTCTGATAATCTAATAATTCTAAATGAGTGGGCTTTACATTATTTCTCTGTATGTGTAGGTATTCTACATGTATTATGTATTTGTTTTCGTTTAAGCAATGTTCGGCAGAGGATGCCTCTGCCATCTTTAATCTCCAACTTGCCTGGTATTCTGTGAGCCGAGTGGAGACGGAACTCCAGTCTGTCCAAAACAGGAGGACAGGCACACTTGTCAGATCATCTTATAAACCCCACTTTTCATGCTGGCTAGGTGTTTATCTTTTGTACTGAAGAAACATCTACCCAGTATCTATGGGACATAAAAAAAGAGGAAACCTTTGCCTCTAAAATGCTGGTTATTCTGTTTGCAATTTTACCTATAAAAGATAATGTACACTATTTCCTTTCCGACCTATCTACGGGTTCGAGGTCATGATTTGGGGCTATTCTTTTTATCACGTAAGAGTTCCCGGTCATAGCGTTCTGGGGAGTTGGGGATAGAAAGGGGACGGGTAGCTGTTTTCTGTCTGTAAGTTGAGGTCTAGGAAGTTACTGATGGAACCCTCACCTCCATAGTGATTTTCTGTTAGTATATCAGTTATTCATATTGTCCAAGAACTTGCCCTCTGCTTCTTATAATTGCTCCCTTGAAAGCAAAAATAATTCTCATTTAAACACTGCACTAATTATGCTCATTTGTTCTCCTGGATTGATGATGATTAAACTCATTGATTGTGACACCGTGTCTATATATAGTTTTCCACAGATATGTTCGAGAACAAGCAGTGTACAACAAAAGAGACTAATTTAGTGTATTTTGGAATCTTAAACTCTGTTAACTTATTTCCTAATCATAACTGTTCTTAATGCTGTATTTCCCTTTGAAGTTCAGTTTCTTCCTAAAGATGATGTTGATTCTCTTAGCAATATCGTACACTGATGCTTGCATTGCAGTTACCACGGCCCTAGGATAACTTAAAGAATACTGTTGAAAACATATCCAGAAGAAACATTGGAGCACTTGTTTATTAATTGCTGAGCTTGATCATTTTATTCAGCTGTTGCCTCTTCTGTAGTTTTAGCAACTGCACAAACTGCAAAAATTCTTCCACTTTGTTTGTTTCAGATCTTCGACCATGTTGATGGCCTTACACATCCTGGTGTCTCCCCATGCCATTTCCACATTTTTTGAGGCCTGAAGAATGACATTCATGGCTGTCGATTTGCTTTGGACGAAGAGGTGCGCGCCTGGATACAAGCATGGTTCCGTAGACAACCGAAAATATTCTTCCATGGAGCCACTGACTGTCTTGCCTCACAGTCATATAGTGTAAATAGCTATGGAGATATTTTTGAAATAATAAAATGTTTACTTACTTTTTTTCGTCTGTCTCGTGTTCATTTGCCTGTCCTTTATCGAAAATGGTATCACAACTCAAAACCCAGGCCTACATCTATATGCACACAGGTAGTATGCAAGCCACAGTATGGTACGTGGCGAAGGATACCCTGTACCACTACTTGCCATTTCCTTTCTTGTTCCACTCGCAAAAAGAGCGAGAGAAAAACCACTATCTATATGCGTCCGGACGAGCCATAATTTCTCGAATCCTATCTTCGTCTTCGTTACGCGCAAGGTATGTTGGCGGCAGTAGAATCGTTCGGCAGTCAGCATCAAATACCGCTTCTCCAAATTTTCTCAAAAGTGTTTCTCGAAAAGAAACGGTCTTCCCTCCAGGGATTCCAATTTGAGTTCCCGAAGCATCTCCGTAGCATCTATCAGCCCGCCTCTGAACTGCTTCAATGTCTTCATTTAATCCCATCTGGTATGGATCGCAAACACTTGAACAGTACCCAAGAATAGGTAGCATCAGTGTCCTAAATACGGTCTCCTTTACAGGTGAACCACTCTTTCCTAAAATTCTCTCAATAAACCGAAGTCGAAAGTTAACCTTCCCTACCACAATTCTCACATGTTCGTTCCACTTCGTATCGCTTTGCAACGCTACGACCAGATATTTAAATGACTTGACACAGTCAAGCTGGACACTAATAACACGGTATCCGAACAATACAGGTTTGTTCTTCCTACTCATCTGCATTAACTTAGATTTTTCCACTT
This sequence comes from Schistocerca nitens, assembly GCF_023898315.1. Lineage (NCBI taxonomy): Eukaryota > Metazoa > Arthropoda > Insecta > Orthoptera > Acrididae > Schistocerca > Schistocerca nitens. The sequence goes on along the minus strand of NC_064616.1, from coordinate 80,101,795 downwards.
TTAGAGCTATCTGCAATTCATCAGATGGTCTAGCGGTTCTAGGCGCTCAGTCCGGAACCGCGCGACTGCTACGGTAGCAGGTTCGAATCCTGCCTCGGGCATGGATGTGTGTGATGTCCTTAGGTTACTTAGGTCTAAGTAGTTCTAAGTTCTAGGGGACTGATGACCACAGATGTTAAGTCCCATAGAGCTCAGAGCCATTTGAACCATTTGAACCATTCATTACACCAACTAGAAATTTTGTCTAAGTCGTCTTATAACTTCCTACAGTCTTTCAACTTCGACACCTCACCGTACACTACAGCATCATCATCAACCAACCGCAGATAGCTGTCCACCCCGTCCACCAAATCATTTATATTTATAGAGAACAACAGCGGTCCTATCGCACTCCTGACGATGCCCTTGTCTCTGCTGAACATTTGCAGCCAAGTACAACATACTGGGTTCTATTACTTAGGAATTCTTCGAGCCACTCACACATCTATGAAACTTATTCCATATGCACGTACCTTCGTTAATAGTCTGGAATGGGGCACCGTGTCAAATGCTTTCCGGAAATGTAAGCTGAGTTTCGTACAAGCGATGCTTTCTGAAATCATGTGCTGATTTGTGGACACATGCTTCTCAGTCTCAGGAACGTTTATGATACTCGAAACTGAGAACATGTTCAACGATTCTACAGCAAACCGAAGTTAGGGATATTGGTCTGTAATTTTGCTGGTCCGTTCTTTTACCTTTCTTATATACTGGAGTGACCAGGGCTTTTTTTTCAGTCGCTAAGGGGCCAATACCGCAGAGTACTCTCCATAAAACCGGATTGGCATTCCATGCTGAACTGTTCATTTATTTTCTTTCAAATCTTTAAGTTGTTTCTCTACGCCAGGGATGCTTACTAGTATGTCGTCCGTAAGGGACTCTGTCCTATGGTCAAAAGACGGTGCGTTTGTACGATTCTCCTGTGTGAACGATTTCTTGAACTGGCCGATATGCACCTCGTGTATGGGTCCACTGAATGCAATGGAAGAGCGGTACAACGCCACTACGCTGAGCTGTTCCTGCAGCGATGGCAACCACGTCACGGTACCCTTGTACACGAGGGTTTTGCGTTGTACATTTTGGTAATGGAATATTACAGGCTTCACTGTTGTAATGGTATTTTCACAGAAAAAAAGTAATTGTGGTTGCAAACCGAATGAATCATAATAACATTACTTGTAACTGACCAACGGGTAGCACCGATCCCTTGTACCAAAATACTCAGAAAATATCCCTGAATAATTTCCGAAATTTTGATAGCGTAGTTATTGTTCACTCTACATACAGGCCGTTACAAAATTCATGTTACACACGTCTAGAGATTGTACAGGGGACTCAATAGATAAATTTTATTTAGGAACCCATGTCCGGAAATATTATCCAACGACGCTATAGAGCGTCAAAGTCATAGGCACCGGCGCATGTAAATACATGTACTGGGTGACAATTGTTGAACTATATGGGAAAAAAGTAAATTAGTTACAAACTACGGCGTGCACACACTTTATTCAACATGTAAACTGTGGTGTCACCGCCAGACACCACACTTGCTAGGTGGTAGCCTTTAAATCGGCCGCGGTCCGTTAGTATACGTCGGAGCCGCGTGTCGCCACTGTCAGTGATTGCAGACCGAGCGCCGCCACACGGCAGGTCTAGAGAGCCTCCCTAGCACTCGCCCCAGTGGTACAGCCGACTTTGCTAGCGATGGTTCACTGACAAATTACGCGCTCATTTGCCGAGACGATAGCTAGCATAGCCTTCAGCTACGTCATTTGCTACGACCTAGCAAGGCGCCATTATCATTTGCTTTTTTTCTTGTGATGCATGTACCGTCAGACCGATGTTCACCAATTATGGATTAAAGTTAAGTATTCCAGAAGCTCCGTATTTTTTTTACTAGACTCAACTCCTTTAACTGTTCCAGACCTCACGCCAGCCTACGTGAGCTTAAACGCGTGCCTTTCGGCTACCTCATAGTGGCTTGGCTGTCTTGCCAAGTCACAACATAAACGTCACTACAGAAATTCGAATTAGGTTACGACATTTTCGATATGCCTGCCATCATTGGCGACGACGTGGCGCAAACGAATACCGAAATTCTGCATTCTGAAGTGTCAGAACATAAATGCTGTCTATAACCCGAAAGGCGGTTTTCAGCTCAGCAACGATTTTGGGGTTATTTCTGTACACGTTGTCTTTAATATAGCCCCACAAACAGGTGTCGCATATGTTCTGACCTGGAGAATATGGCGGCCAATCGAGGCCCATGCCAGTGGCCTCTGAGTACCCCAGAGCCAGAACGCGGTCTCCGAAGTGTTCCTCCAGGACATCACTCTCCTACTTCGATGCGGTCGAGCTCCGTCTTTCATGAACCACATATTGTCGAAGTAAGGATCACTTTGGGTAATGGGAATGAAATCATCTTCCAAAACCTTCACATATTATTCGGTAGTCACCGTGTCGACAAGGTATATCGCGCCAATTATTCCGTGACTGGACATTGCACACCACACAGTCTCCGTTGAGGTTGAAGAGACTTCTCGATAGCGAAATGCGGATTCCGAGTCCCCCAAACGTGCCAATTTTTTTTATTGACTAACCCATCCAAATAAAAGTGGGCTTAGTCGCTGAACTAAACCGTGCATGCACATACTAATTCCCTTTATGCCCCGCGGCCAACCGTGCACTTTGCACGTCCTAACGCAAAACATTCAGAAGTTAGGACGATTTTATTTCATATAGTTAAATAATTGTCACCCTGTGATTCCCTGATGAAGTTACACACTTTCTGGGATCCTGGAGAAGGATAAACGTAAGGGTCCCTGCACCAAAAACGAACGAGTCGAAAGTTACAAGCGGAAACCGCTCTGATACCTCTGACAGTGGAATACGTGTACTAGTACTGTTGTTGCTGAGATTGTAGGGTAGAAACTTTCAGAGGTTGTGGCATGGACAAAACCAAGAAAAATTCCTGGTTAACATGGGCTGTAAAACGCATGCCTGAAGAGCTTTGAGCGCTTGTTCAATAGAGGAGATGTGTTTCACAGTAGCGAAGGTGAGTAAATGCTCGTAGCTCCCCAGCTATGCATTTTAGAGCTCATCTTTACCGGACAGTTTTTCCTTCTTTTAGTCGATACTACCACCTCTGAAAGTTGTCTACCCTATAATCTTATCAATAACTGTACTAGCACCTGTATTTCAATGTCAGAGGTAGCAGAAGGGTCTTCGCTTATAAGTTTCGACTGGTTCGTTTCCGGTACAGGCACACTTAGTTCAAATTGATACATTTATCCTGCTTCATCGTCCTAGAAAGTTTGTGACATCATTACGGGATCATCCTATATACACATACATACATTTACAGGCGCCGGCGCCCACAATTTTGACGCTCTGTACCGTCGTTGGATGACGTTTCTGGTCATGGATTCCTATATAAAGGCCGGCCGGGGTGGCTGAGCGGTTCTAGGTGCTACAGTCTGGAACCGGGCGACCGCTACGGTCGCAGGTTCGAATCCTGCCTCGGGCATGGATGTGTGTTATGTCTTTATGTTAGTTAGGTTTAGGTAGTTCGAAGTTCTATGGGACTGATGACCTTAGCAGCTAAATCCCATAGTGCTCAGAGCCATTTGAACCTATGTCAAGCTTGACCTAAGAAGTCCCCTCTACAACCTCTAGAAGTGTGCAATTTATTCTTGTTTTATGTTTGCAAGATGATTTACCGTCACTTTATAACTTCAGTGTCTTATAATAACGACGTATACTATTTACCCAAAATTCACTCACAATAATGCCTTTGCTGTATTACGCTAGTGAACACAAACAATTTTCACAATATTTCACATTCTTTTAAGAAACAGTATTTTGAGCAAATCATGTCGTAATTGCCTAGCTCGTAATTTAGAATAAATCTTTAGAGAATGAATCGTGAAAATGCACAATAGAACTGGATGTATCTTGAGGAAACGGTCATCCTTGACTTTTCATTTGATTACTGGAACCTGCTCAGAGGTATAAGCCTCACCCAAACATTTAGCATCCAGGCAAACGACGAGATATGAAAATGTTTCACGTATATTGTTAAGGGAATAAATATTTAATGATGCTGTCGACAACTCTGAGCCGAAATGCTAACTTTATTTCACAAGCTTACCTAAACTTTACTGTCCAGTTCATAGTTCTAGTTGTTTAATTAGAAATTTATACATTTACACATAACAAGGTAGTAGCGACAGTAGCATCGTTGAAAGCTTCTCCGACGTCTGACATAACCCTCTAACTAGAAGGTGCTTCCTGAAGTGCCACTTCTGTCTGATTAATTCAAGAGTTACGCAGATAACAACATTTGAGAATTTATATCAGGTCTGGTGCTGAGAAGAATATTAAGAACTCGTCCTAAAGATGCTACTTCATACGCTCAATCCTTAGGCTTGTTATATGCGCGCCGGCCAGTGTGGCCGTGCGGTTAAAGGCGCTTCAGTCTGGAACCGCGTGACTGCTACGGTCGCAGGTTCGAATCCTGCCTCGGGCTTGGGTGTGTGTGATGTCCTTAGGTTAGTTAGGTTTAATTAGTTCTAAGTTCTAGGCGACTGATGACCTCAGAAGTTAAGTCGCATAGTGCTCAGAGCCATTTTGTTATATCCGCATTATGCAACGTTACTGTAAACACAGGAATGGAGTGTCCAGGACGTGTGTGCGTTTCAGTGCCCCACCTCAGACAGCTATGTAACATGTCAGAAACGTTTCAAATTCCATCGATGGTGTCAATAGGCCTGTGATAAAATCTCATCAGAAACAGTGCCATAAAAACTTCCAATTTCCGTGCAGTACTCACACTTTGTTAACAGGCATTGTAGACGTGATTTATAGCAGAAATTTTCCATGTTTCTAACACTTCGGATGCAGGAGCAATACCGGAAATTCTTTCCAGACACACGCATGCCATGTATACATGAAAGTACGTTTTTGGGAGTTAATATGATACGTACAGTTTATTGGCTCGAGTAGTAAAAAGTGCTACACATATAACACAAGATGAGCATCATATTCTGATAATTTTTCATTGGGAAAGTCAGTCACAGACCGCTGGATTTACAATCAAAATGATCCTTGGTCGAATATTGGTTTTGGACAACCTAATTTTCATTTCCGCTGTTTCTCCAAATGGTAAAATGAGACTGTTACAAAAGTTCCTTGAGGAAACCACAGAAATTCCCTAGTCGACCATTCTGAGACCTGAGGGAATACTAACCTCAAACTCGTCGAACATTCCACAATAACAGGGCAATACGCTTTTTCAGCTTTTGTTTTTTTTTTTTTTAATAGGAGCATCGATCACAACTAAATGTGAGAAGAATTAAAACTATGTATGTAATAACGTGTCAGTCTCTAAGTTTGCTTTCATCCATTAATTGTTATTAGTGACAAGCATTGGCGATTTCGTACAGCAGCATGTGAGGTGGTCGAGAGGTTAGGTTGTGGCTTACACTGTTAATAATTCACTTAATTATAATTAATCATACACTTAATTTTTAACAGTATAAATCAAACCTAGCTTCTCGGCCACTCACATGCTGCTACACGAAATGGCCGATACTTACCATTAATAACAACCATGTAAAAGACACTTATCTGAAGATGATGGTTAAGTATCGAAATGTAAAATGAATGAAATAAAACTTTGTCACTGACGCAGAATTACATATATGTTTTTTCATTCTAATTAGCAGTCGCAGTTCTCATGCATTTAATTAATTTGAGAAGAATAAGTAAACATCGATTCAAAACGATCATTAACAAAAAATGACACGGAATTCAATAGATGTGCAACATTAGCTCTAAGATATGTGCCATGATATTACTGAATCAAGAGTCTCGACACTGTACTATGTGGCACAGGGAAAACATGGAATAGGTAAATCACGAAGGCCGGAGAAGGATTTGAGAACGGCTTCTTTCGAATGCTGATCCAATTTGTTTGGTTCCTTTAGTGTTTCTGATGAGACATTCATACGTCGTCTTATTAGGCAGATGCGCTAACCATTGCGCCACCCGGACACAGCGGACAGAGCAATGGACTACCTTGACACACCTCCCGTCAGACCTGATTCTAAACTTATTCACACACTATAGGTGTAGCGTCCCTTCCCCATTATCCTCATTATTCGCGGCATTTCGTCCATTCCCGTAATAGCTCCACCGTGGGTTTTCATGTTCTCGAATCCCGGTGTGGCACACATTTCCAACTTTCCCAATTGATTTAAATCAAGGCCCAGTAGCAGCTAATGTCATTCATTCCTTTTTGGCTTGATTCATAATGGCTGTGGGATCAAAATGTGTGTGTTCTTTCAGACATGTCCAATAGAACAGACACCATATATATTTTGTTTGTCAGCTAGAGTTTGACTTCGCCTAAATCTGCAATGAAGCTTTCTTTGCTTCCGCAGCAACTTTCTGTCTCCCATACCGTAAAACCTTGTTCAGGATATATTTGTATAATGAGAATTGCAAGATATTTTTGAATTTTATCCTTTTATTTATTTATTTATTTATTTATTTATTTATTTATTGTTCCGTGGGACCAAATTAAGGAGAAATCTCCATGGTCATGGAACGAGTCAATACATGAAATTATAACACGATATTAGAAACAGATAAAATGAAATATAGAAAAAAATATATATTCAGGTGACAAGTCATAAGTTTAAATGAAGACAATCAGCAATGTAACACTGGAATTTGCATAATTTTTTAGCTCTTCCAGGAGCTCCTCGACAGAATAGAAGGAGTGAGCCATGAGGAAACTCTTCAGTTTAGACTTAAAAGAGTTTGGGCTACTGCTAAGATTTTTGAGTTCTTGTGGTAGCTTATTGAAAATGGATGCAGCAGAATACTGCACTCCTTTCTGCACAAGAGTCAAGGAACTGCATTCTACATGCAGATTTGATTTCTGCCTAGTATTAACTGAGTGAAAGCTGCTAACTCTTGGGAATAGGCTAATATTGCTAACAACAAACGACATTAAAGAAAATATATACTGTGAGGGCAATGTCAGAATTCCCAGATTTTTGAATAGGGGTCGACAAGAGGTTCTCGAACTTACACCACATATAGCTCGAACAGCCCGTTTTTGAGCCAAAAACACCCTTTTTGAATCAGAAGAATTACCCCAAAAAATAATACCATACGACACAAGCGTATGAAAATATGCGAAGTAGACTACTTTTCGTGTCGAACTGTCACTTATTTCAGATACTGTTCTAATGGTAAATAAAGCAGCATTTAGTTTCTGAACAAGATCCTGAACATGGGCTTTCCACAACAGCTTACTATCTATCCGTACGCCTAGGAACTTGAACTGTTCCGTCTCGCTTATAACATGCCCATTCTGTCTGATTAAAATGTCAGTTCTTGTTGAATTGTGAGTTAGAAACTGTAAAAACTGAGTCTTACTGTGATTTAGCATCAAATTATTTTCCACAAGCCACGAACTTATTTCATGAACTAAATTATTTGTTACTGTTTCAATATTACACACAAGATCCTTCACTATCAAGCTGGTGTCATCAGCAAACAGAAATATTTTTGAATCACCTGTAATACTAGAAGGCATATCATTTATATAAATAAGAAACAGCAGTGGCCCCAGCAACGACCCTTGGGGAACGCCCCACTTAACAGTGCCCCATTGGGACTGAACATCACTACCACTCTCAATATTGCGGAGAATTACCCTCTGCTTTCTGTTCTTAAAGTAAGAGGCGAACCAATTGTAAGCTACTCCCCTTACTCCATAATGGTCCAACTTCTGCAGTAATATTTTGTGGTCAACACAGTCAAAAGCCTTCGTTAAATCAAAGAAAACACCTAGCGTTCGCAACCTTTTATTTAATCCGTCGAAAACCTCACAGAGAAAAGAGAATATAGCATTTTCAGTTGTTAAACCATTTCTAAAACCAAACTGAACATTTGACAGCAAATTATGTGAATTTAAATGCTCCAGTAACCTTGTATATACAACCTTCTCGATAACTTTAGCAAACACCGATGGCATAGAAATAGGTCTAAAATTGTCAACATTATCAATGTCTCCCTTTTTATAAAGTGGCTTCACTACCGAGTATTTTAATCGATCAGGAAACCGACCACTCCTAAAGGAAAAGTTACAGATATGGCTAAGTACTGGGCTAACATACATAGAACAATACTTCAGTATTCTGCTAGATACCCCGTCATATCCATGAGAGTTCTTGGTCTTTAGTGATTTAATTATTGACTCAATCTCCCTCTTGTCAGTATCATGGAGGAGCATTTCAGGTAACAGTCTCGGAACACTTTTTTCTAAGAGCGCTATATGATTCCCTGTTGGAATTAGGTTTCTATTTAGTTCACCTGCTATATTCAGAAAGTGATTATTAAATACTGTACATATATGCGACTTATCAGTAACACGGACATTCCCACTACGCACTGATTCTATATCCTCGACCTGTCTCTGCAGACCAGCAACTTCCTTTACGACTGACCATATGGTTTTAATTTTATCCTGAGACTTAGCTATTCTATCTGCATACCACATACTTTTTGCCTTCCTAATAACGTTTTTAAGCACCTTACAATACTGTTTGTAATGGGCTGCTGCATTTAGATTTTGACTGTTTCTAACGTTTTGATATAATTGCCACTTTGTTCTACAAGATATTCTTATCCCTCTAGTCAGCCACCCAGGCTGCCTGTTTGTGCTAGTACCCTGTTTTAAACGTTGTAACGGAAAGCAACTTTCAAAGAGCATGAGAAAGGTCTTTAGAAAAGCATTATATTTATCGTTTACTGTCTCAGCGCTATAAACATCTTGCCACTCTTGTTCCTTTATAAGGTTTACAAAGGTCTCTACAGCAACCGGATCAGCTTTCCTGAACAGCTGATGACTATATTTAACACGAGTTGCAGCATAAAAATCTTTTAAAGTTAAAATTTGCGCATCATGATCTGAAAGGCCATTCACCTTTTTTCTAACAGAATGCCCTTCTAGTAATGAGGAATGAACAAAAATGTTGTCTATGGTTGTTCTACTGTTCCCTTGCACTCTCGTTGGAAAGAATACGGTTTGCATAAGATTATATGAATTAAAGAGGTCTACCAGCATCCTCTTCCTTGCACAATCACTTATACAATTAATATTGAAGTCACCACATATAACTAACTTTTTGTATTTCCTATAAAGTGAACCAAGAACCTCCTCTAGCTTTAGCAAAAATGCTGTGAAATCGGAGTCTGGGGATCTATAAATAACAACAGTTACAAGTTTAACTCCGTTAAATTTAACCACACCTGCACAACATTCAAACACCTTTTCAGTGCAGTACTTTGAAACATCAATTGACTCAAATGCGATGCCGTTTTTCACATACATGGCTACTCCCCCACACCGCAAAGAGCTCCTCGAAAAGCAGCCAGCCAACCTGTATCCTGGTAAAGGAAGCCTCTGAATTATCTCCTTATTTAAGAAGTGTTCAGATATACCAATAATTTCAGAGTCAACATCTATAAGCAGTTCACTAACTTTATCCCTAATACCTTGTATATTTTGATGAAATATACTAATTCCCTCATTACTCGGATACCTAAGCTTTGTCAAAAGTGATTCCCTTGTTAGAGAGACTTCCCTTAAGCAGGAATACCTATCAGCTGACTTCAATCTAAAAAAGGTGCAGCTCTAACACACACTACTGCAGGAATTTTCCCATGAGTGATCCCACCAACCCCACCTATGCTGTCACCTATAAGCTTTGCCAACCTCCCCTTCCCATACCTGTTGAGGTGCAGGCCGTGTCTAGTGAAACCCGTCCTGCTGATAGACTCCACCGACACCACTGAAATGTGACCCATGCTTTCTGTCATCAGCGCACCCCCAAGTCTCATGTTATTACGCCTGACGGCTGTATTAAGATGAGGCCGATCGTGACGGTGAAACAGTTCCACGAAATGCACATTCGTGTTGCCAGTCTGAGTGGCTATCTTTTCCAGGTCACCATCTATGTTATACTCCCCATCCCTACCAATACTATTACCAGCCCCACCCACAATCACTACCTGATCCTCTTTAGTAAAATCTCTACATAACCCCCCTATGTTAACAGTCACCTGAGCCAACCCTGCATTAGGCTTCACAATGCTGGTGACCTGGTACTCACTTCCCAGCACTTCCTGCAACTGCTGGCCTACACCTCTGCCATGTGAACTACCTAACAGCAGAACCTTCTTCTTCCTCTTCGACTTTGCAACTGTTCTAGGCACAGTAACTACTGAGGTCTGCTGCATACTTCCTACATCTACAGCTACTAGAGATTCCTCTCCACTAGACTCTGACAGTTGGTCATATCTATTGTAAACACCAATAGTAAAACTATCTGAAAATCTTCTTCTCCTAGCAGATCTCTTGCCAACAGCCAGCTCCCATTCCCCAACCCCCTTCTCCCTCCTCATCCTATCTAGCTCCTCCTGTGCGTTTTTCAACTGCACCTGAAGGGCACAGATCTTACGCTCCTGCTCCCCTATCAGTTTACTCTTGCTACATAACCTGCAGTTCCAGGAGAGGATCTCACCAGAATGCCCACTGGCTTCCCCACTGCATTCCCCCCAGTGAAAATACTTCGAACAAGTGTCACACCGCAATCCACTACTCACGAACCTACGGCAAAGCCCACACTTCTCACCCATGGTAAAATTTTACTTTTTCTAAGTTCCGCTACTACAATAAGAAGATGCTAAAAACCTGACTACAATAATCACAAACTTACTCTACAAGGGAAGTAACTACTATTATTAACAGTATTAATAAACAACAAATGTGAATATAACAAAAGACTAATACAGAAAGAGAATCAAACGTCTAATCACACAGTAACGAGCTGTAAACAGTTCCCAAAAGGTTCTTCTGAAATTATTTCACCAGAAAACACCACGAACACCGGTTGAAGACTACTAAAGTTCCTAAATAAATCACTATGCACAAACAATTAATTAGTACTTAGCTTTCGATGCGCCGCTACAGCTGCAACTGGTCAGCGCGGAATGTAAACACAGGCAAGAGGTTAAGTTGCTCGATACGAAACACTCACAAATATCACGTCACAACAGAAGAAAGGCAGAGCTGAATGAAGAAACCACTAATACGTCACTTATATAGTAAATATTATCACAAAAACCGTTAAAATATGTATCTGGAACCTAAAAATATATGAAAACTTAGAGAGCGATCTCACACGCAGTCACTCGCTTATGACGTCACACGTGCTCCACATCTTCGTTCTCAGAACTGAATATTATATGTTTATTACTTAAAAGCCTGCAATTTATACCTTGTCACTCCTACCAAGCAAAATTATTTTCTATCTTTCTCAACACTCCTTGTAACACCTGTAGGATGGTATCACACAGCCCTACGATACTTTATGCCCTTGTCTACGTTAACTCATTCCTAAAATTAAGATCTCTTTGTTGATAGAAGACTAAGAAGATCTCTCACTAGATAATCGAAATAATTTTCGGACAAGACGTTCAAAACAACAACACAAGAATCACTGTCTCCGATATTAGTTTTGATCTCATTATTCACTCATTCCATAGCTGCCACGTTGAATCTCCCCCTATTACGATAGCGTGATCAGGACACTTATTCACGACATTGCGCAAGTTCTCCCTGAAGCACTCTTAATACTACATCTCCTGACACAGGTGATCTAAAGAAACGTCCTATTACCATCTTTGATACTTAACGTCACCTACATTATTTCACATTCGGTAACCATACTACCCTCACTAGGTACTATCGAATTCTTTACGACGGTAATGACTGTAACGTGCAAGCTGTAGTATCATTTTGGTGATGCTGATGGGAGAATGAATATTACTGAATCATTGCTAGCACGTAGTGTATTCCTTTCTAATATTACAAAGTGGGTGACCCAGCATAATGTTCCCATGTAACAGATGGCTGGACAGATCACCGCCGACAGTGTCACATGCCCTCAGTCCCCGAGACGTTGCGGGAGTATGGAGTTTAACCCACAGCAGTGACGTAGAGTCTGGTGGTTAGGATCTCCACATTACCATCTCGCACCCCCTTGCCGGCTAAAAACCGAGGATGAACATTTTTCGACCCCATAATTCGAACCGATTACCTCCGAGCAGAGAGGAATCGCACAAGTGTGCGTAAGTGACCTCGGCTGTAGATGCGAGTGACAGAAAAAGTAAAATATCCAGAAAACAATTTAATAGCAGAAAAATTTTTGTTTATCCATAACATTGTATAGAGTGAATCAGTGATGATGATACGAACTTTCAGAGATGATAGACATGGGGAAATGTATCAATTTGTGGTACGGGAGACTGGTCGGGAAAATCCGTGTCTAAAGCTATAAGTGAAAATCGTTTTGCTACAGTGGATATCTTTTACTGCAAGCTCTTTGCTTTCCTTATTTTGGGAGGAGGTAGTATCGATCAAAACAAAGAAAAATGGCTGGTAAAGATGGGCTCTAAAATGTGAACATTAAGAACTATGAATACTTGTTCAGTAGAAGAGAGGTGCTTCAAAACATGGAAGATAAACAAGTGCTCATAGTGCTTACAGTGTGCACTTTAGAGTCCATGTTTACAATGTTTTTCTTGTTTTGGTTCATACTACCTCCTCCCAAAATATGGAAAACAAAGAGCTTGCAGTAGAAAAGACCCACTGTGATAGGTAACAGAACGATTTTCATTTATAACTTGCTACTTGGTCAGTTCCCAACAGGGGTCCTTTACCTCAGATTGATACATTTACCCTTCTCTATCATTCCTGAAAGTTTGTAACATCATCACGAAATCATCCCGTATGAGATCTTAATGTGATAGGAGTCACGAACCCGGTATCAAGACACAGACGTCACTGTTGGTAATACAATAAAAAGAAAAGAAATTAAGAAAAGTATTTAATGCACCGATGACGACAACTTTAGAAATGTTTCAGCAGCTCGATTAGGAGGATATTGGGGTATAAAATCAGTTTTGGCCTTCTCGGTCAGACGATCCAGACATACGTCTCAAGTGACAGAGGGCGGAAGTTTTCTTCATTGGTAACGCCATGTAGCGCTGTGTATGAAAATCACTGGCTGTGCTGTGTGCAGTCTGTGGCTGGTTTGCATTGTTGTCTGCCATTGTAGTGTTGGGCAGCTGGATGTTAACAGCGCGTAGCATTGCGCAGTTGGAGGTGAGCCGCCAGCAGTGGTGGATGTGGGGAGAGAGATGGCGGAGTTGTGAGAGCGGATGATCTGGACAGAGACAGTAAATTTGTAAGACTGGATGTCATGAACTGATACATATAATATGACTTTTGAACAATATTAAGGTAAATACATCGTTTGTTCTCTATCAAAATCTTTCATTTTTACGTAATTACTAGCTACGGCAGCTGCGTCGTCACTTTCATAAGTACGTTTTGTGGCTGCCAGCGGTATGGGTCATTGCCTATTGTCTCTTTGTTGGCGCGCGTCGTTATTGGGATTTGGAGACCTAACTTCTACAAATTCACCTTGTCGAGAGGGCCCTGCCCTGTTTGAATTTAGCCAGTTCTGATGCAATTCAGGTCTGTCGTTACAATCATATCGTCTGTCGTCATGTCGGTAGATTCCATAGTTTCTTTCTTGTCGGTCACGTGGTGGGGAATTTCTCCCGGAATCGTAACTGCGCGCTGGACCGTTATATCTAAAGTTATTCTGTCTCCCTTGATAATAATTATTTTGGTTCCCATATTGTCTGTTTATCTGATCGTCTCTGTGATAGTCACTACTGCGGAGAGGTGATCTTTCCCTGTAATTATTGCTACTCTGCCAACGGTTATCATACGGGTGGTTTCTGTTTCGGTCACGATTTGTGTTGTGAGAATAGCCTTGTCGTGTCCAGTTATTATTTCTTTCATCGCGGAATTGCAACGGATGTGACCTGTAATTGTTGTGTTCCTGTTTTCCCGTTCCGCGATTGTCAGTGTCAATTTCTAATTCTTGTAAGAGTCTCTGAAAAGCTTCAATGTCGTCTTTGCAACGTCCTGCCAAAATAATATGTCGTAAATGTTCAGGTAATTTGATTAAGCAAATGGGGATGAGTTCTGAGGTGCTGTATCGGTTTGACAGGTACTGATTCTTGTGCAACATGTCTTCAAAATATTTCACAAGACTGGAAAATTCAGATTGTTCGAAATGTTTCATCATTATGAAGCTATGTTTTACTCGGTCTTGTGTAGCTTGTGACCAATATGCTGAGAGGAAGGCATGATAAAATTCTCCTTCACTGTAACAATCGTGAATGACCGATCGCATTCTTACAGCTATTTCATTCTCTAAATAGCCACACACAAATTCTAATCTGTGCTCTAATGACCAGTTGGGAGGAAAACAATGAGAGAATTGATGAAGCCACGCTTGTAGATGAATGTCGTTGCCGGAATTCTTGAATGTTTTGAATTTACGTGTAGTAATGAATAGCTTATAGTCAAAATCATCATGTCGACGAGTCGCATATCGGTCATTGTTACGTCGTGTCGGCGGTTCCATCTCAAAATTCGGTGCACCTTGCCAATTTCTTTCATAATTTCCGAAATGCCCTGTGTTACTATTTTGTGACTTTTCCGTATTTCTAAGTTCCTCTTCCCGTGTTGGAGCGCAAGTGTCCTCTGAAATATGTAATTCTTGTATTACTTGTGCCAACTGATCTTGTACTACCCGGATTTCTCTTTTGTACTGTGTATTGATTTGATTTTGATTTTGTTTGAATTTTCTAATTTGTTCATACTCTTCAGTGTCAGTGAAAGCTACAGGTCTTGTGTCATTCGGCTCATCATCTACCTTTGTAGATAAATTATTTAGTTGATCCGAAAGTTCGACTACTTTCTCTGATAATGAACTAATTTCCTCCATGTGTCTTTCTGAACCAATTTTCAGAGTATCTACTGTGTCCTTTAAGTTTTCATGAGTTTTTGCAAGTTACGTAACCGAATCGGTAGATGCAACTGAGTCAATTTTAGTTTGCAAGGTCTCGTGATTTTCATGAACAATAGTTTGCAGTTCTTTTATGGCTGCTTCGTGATTCTGTAATACATTTTCATGCCGCGAAAAAATAGGTTGAAAATGCTCACAAATTTGTGTTTTTACCTCATTACAGACTTTTTGACATTTCGATTCAATGTTATGTAACTCAGTAGTTGAATCTTCACGTGTTTGTTCAAGTGTGGTGTCTAACTTCCGAAGATTTTGTTCCATTGTGTCTAACTTTTGAAGCTTTTGCTGTGTTTGTCTCTGATTTTGCTCCAACGTGTCTAACTTTTGAAGCTTTTGCTGTGTTTGTCTCTGATTTTGCTCCAACGTGTCTAACTTTTGAAGCTTTTGCTGTGTTTGTCTCTGATTTTCTTCCATTGTGTCTAACTTTTGAAGCTTTTGTCCCATTTGTTGCATTAATTGTAATAACAATGCACTGGTGTCTGAAACATGTTCCTCAGTGCTTTTCGGCAGTGAATTTGCACCGGCAACATTCACATTTTGACAAGCGGAAAATGTGTCTTGACTCATTTGAGAAAACGGTGAGAACCCAAACCTGAGTCTACAGTATTTGCAATATTGTGTTCTGTCATTCCCGATTCCTGAGGCGAGCTGTTGCCGACCGATCGATCGATAATGCTTCCCTGTTCACTACCTGTTTCACTGTCTATACCATTATTTGACGCCCGCTCCATTTCCCAATGCACAGTTACCAAATTACTACTTTGAATGTCTGTTAATTCATTACACAGTGGTGCTGGTAAGCTACGCTCGTCGTCACTATTATTTCTCAGTTTACTTTGGAGCCTAGTGTTACGTTTTTCACACGCCATTATTGTCACAATATTTCACACGATAACACAGAAAAGCACAATTTGAAGAGCAAAAGTAAGAGAACACATTAACATAGCGCTGAAAATAATATATAGTTAATTGCAAGCGCAGCTGCGAAATACTTGTTGCAAATCTACATGCATGCCACAACTGTTTTACTGTACAACAGTGAAAGACTGCAACTACAAAGGAGATTCTCTCTACAATTACGCGCTAGCAATAAACAAAAGCTACACTAATTACACAAACTACAAGAAAAAATCAGAAGATTCCAGGGAGGTATCCTCGGCTAAGGGTCGACATATGTAACGTCCCCTTAGAAAAATTGTACATGACTGTGCTTAAACTGACACACCATATTTTTAGCGCAACGCAATCTGACTTTCAATAATCCCTACAAAAGAATGGCCCTGACTAACATTAAACTATACCTTTCACAAATCACTTACCTCAAAAAAATCTTCGTTACTCAAGCTACTGCAATACAGCGAGCGCCACTACTGCCAGCTAAATAAAAGATTCAAACTACTGAAGGCACTAACCACTGATAGGCATAGTTAGCAAATGAAAGATTTTGATAGGGAACAAACAATGTATTTACCTTAATATTGTTCAAAAGTCATATTATATATATCAGTTCATGACATCCAGTCTTACAAATTTACTGTCTCTGTCCAGATCATCCGCTCTCACAGCTCCGCCATCTCTCTCCCCACATCCACCACTGCTGGCGGCTCACCTCCAACTGCGCAACGCTACGCGCTGTTAACATCCAGCTGCCCAACACTACAATGGCAGACAACAATGCAAACCAGCCACAGACTGCACACAGCACAGCCAGTGATTTTCATACAGAGCGCTACATGGCGTTACCAATGAAGAAAACCTAAACAGCCTACTTACAAGGGAAACAACGGGAAACATAAACCACTATGATCAAACGAGGGTGTCCACATTTACGTATACACTCCGCAAACTACTGTGCAGTCCATGACGAAGGATACTTCGTGCTAATATTATCGATTTTCTGTCCTACTCCATTGACATAATCAGCGAGAAAGAAATGACTATGTCTTTGCATCCGTACGTTCCTCAATCGCTCTTACATTATTCTCGTGGTCCGTACGCGAGGTGTATGTTGATAACAGCAAAATTGCTGCACAGTCTACTTCGAATACAGGTTCTCTTAATTTACTCAACAGTGTTTCTCAATAACTACGTCGTCTTTCTTCCAAGGATTCGCAGTCAAGTTCCCCTAGCATTTCTGTTACACTTCCGTGTGGCCTACACTCATTTGTTACGATCCTAGCAGTGCGTCTCTGAATTCGTTCGATCTCTGCTGCCACCCCTACTTGATAAGGACTCCAAACACAGGAAAAGTACTCTAGAACTGTTAGCATTAGCGTCTTGAATGAGATTTCCTCTGCAGATGTACTACACCATCCTAGAATTATTCCAATAAATCTAAGCCTTCTCTGATACTGGTTTTACGTGATAGTCCAATTTCATACCGCTTCTTAATATTACCCCTAAGTATTTATGCAATGTGAGTTGCTCGAGATTTTCACTATTAATGTTGGAAGCAGACGCTATCGGATTCTTTCTCTTCGTTATGGTCATTATCATTCATTTGCGGTCATTATCATTCATTTGCACACCTTTAAAGACAGCTACCATCCATTAAACCGAGTGGAAATTTTGTATAAGGCTTCCTGCATTCTCTTAACGCTCGTCCAACGACGAAACTTTCCCGCAGACAACCTAATTGCTAAGTAAGTCTTACAGTTTGACAACTTTAGCGCTCCGATTGTGCTTCCTTGGGGCACATCCGATGACATGTTCATTTCTGTAGAACACTCAATCGCCGGTATAACGCTATGGGTCCTATTAGTCAAATATTCATCTAGCAAACCATATTTCTCATACCTCCGATCCCCTCGAAAGCGACTTCATTGGCTCTCAGCTCAGTAGCGTTGATGAAGTCCACGCCGTTATAGATTACGTGTGAAGTCAGAACAAACTGGACCAAAGTCCCCGTTAGATATATTTGGACGCCTTTGTGAAGGGTCATATGGTGGGGCTAGATGAAGCTTGTTTCGGTGTGCGCAGAATAAAGCGTCGTTGGCTTTGTTTTCCATCCGTGGTTCGAGAAGTATTCGTTGTAACAGGCGGATTCCATATTCCTAGATTTCCGTAAAGCATTTCACACGGTGCCACACTGCCGACTGTTAACGAAGGTACAAGCAAACATAATAGGTTCGCAAATATGTGAGTCGCTCGAAGACTTCTTATGTAACGGAACCCAGTATGCTGTCTTCGACGGCGGGTGTTCATCTGGGGCAAGGGTCTCGTCAGGAGTGCCCCAGGGAAGTGTTATAGGACCGCTGTTAGTTTCTATATACATAAATGATCTGGCGGTCAGGGCAAACAGCAGTCGGCTGCTGTTTGCTGATGATGCTGTGGTGTACGGGAAGAGGTCGTCGAGTGACTGTAGGAGATACAAGTAGACCAAATTTCTAGTTGTGTGATGAATGGCAGCAAACTCTATATGTAGAAAAATGTAAGTTGATGCAGGTGAGCAGGAAAATAAAGCCACAATGTTGGAGAACAGTATTAGTAGTGTGCTGCTTCACATAGTCACGACGATTAATTATCGAGGCGATATGAAATGGAATGAGCATGTAGGAAGGCGAAAGGTCTACTTCGTATTATCGGGAGAATTTTAGGAAAGTGTGATTCATATGTCAAGGACGGTGGTGCGACTCATTGTTGAATACTGCTCGAGTGTTTTGGATCCGCATCAGGTCGGATTAAAGGAAGATATCCAAGCAATTCAGAGGCGGGCTGCTAGATTTGTTACCGGTAGGTTCGAACAACGTGCAAGTATTACGGAGATGCTTCGGGAACTGGAGAGAAGGCGACGTTCTTTTCGAGGAGCGTTATTGAGAAAGATTAGAACTCGTACAGAGGCACACAGTTGTTTTTCCCGCGCTCTATTTGCGAGTACAACAGGAAAGGAGATGACTAGCAGTGGTACAGGGTACCCTCCGCCACACACCATACGGTGGCTTGCGGAGTATCTATGTAGATGAAGAACATTCTCACAAATGCTACTGCTGATGAATTTTTATCATTGTCCAAGAGATCCACTCGGAGCCAACTCAGTGAAGCTGGGCTATAATTACAGTGTTCACAGAAAAAGTTGCGTTTGATGGCATGTCGGTATTCTATGGTAACAGACGCATGAGCGGCATCCCTTTACATCCTTCTACAGTCCACGTTTCACATTATGCAGCAATGATGGACGCAGCGGATGTTTGTATTGTCAGGCGAGTGGAACAATCCTGCACTTTTTGTGCCATCAGCCGAAGTTCTAGCGCGCCACTCTAGAGATTGCGAGTGGTTTGTTGAATGCTTATCATTACGTCCATCACATTCCACAACATATTGTTAGCCACTTTTGCGATGTGTAGAGAACGTCATTTTGCAGAGAATGCTCGATATCACACGCAGACATGACTCAACGTGCTTTACAGGTTTCTGACATCCTTCACCGAATCTGGACGTTCTCGGATTTTACACTGTTTCCGGAGTCGATCCACAGAGTGTTCGGCTGAGTCACCTAATCCTGCAAATAACCTTTCTGAACTTCGTTCACGGTTTTAGAAGTGTAATGATATCCCTCAAAGAGACGTACTGCCACATCGTTTGCTCGCGCAATTGTTGGAAGTGGTTACACTGTCATTTTCAGTTTTCCCCGTTTTCAATGACATTTACAGCAAATTAATGTTCACGTTGCGAATATCGTCTTCTCGTCTGAATGGTCTCTTCCTCTGCTTATTTCATGAAGTTTATATGATTTTGTAAAATTCTGAACTTTCTCAGTACGGTGTTGTGCCCACCGAACTTAAGAATGTTCGCCGACGTAGTGTAGCAGTGTACGATAAACTCGTCATAAAAGTAAAGAAAGTCGATCACCTATTCCCTTAATCTACTGTTCATTCATCCCTGGCATGACATCATTGCGAAAGCAAATACGCTCCACACTTATCTCGAAACAATCACTCGACACTTGCCATTAGCAATAAAGTTACACAGCTGGCGCCGCGTCCAACCCACTGTTCCATCGTTAACCTTGCAGCCGAGCACCAAATAACGCTGTTTGTATGCTACATTGGTTTTAGTAGCCACTTAACACTTACGTATTCCTGACGTAGCCTTAGTTGAGTTTCAACGCCTCCACCAACAGCACATTCGCTGCTGATGACGTCATAGCTCCCAAATTTGTTTGCAGGGCCTTGTGCTGCAGTTTATTCGTTTCTCAAGCTACGCTGAGAAAGCTACTAAACAGCGTAATTCTGGCCGTGTTGTGTTCCTATACCATCCGTAATCGCCGTTCTTAAATCTGCGTTTGCCCGTCTAACATTCAGGAAGCAGCCTATTTCACAGTCACAACCTGGAAGTGTGATTATTTCTAAAGTTTGCCAACAACCAAAATCTCACTTATCTGAAAGAAGTAACTGGAGCTACACTAAGCAGACAATTCTACAGTCTCGAGGTCGCCATGGGTAGCCCACTCTCACCAGTGTTAGCGAATTTGTACATGGAGAACTTCGAGGAGGAAGCACTGTCGTCATCCGAATGGAAACCTACTAGCTTTTTCCGTTACGTGGACGACACGTTCGTCATCTGGCCACATGGTATGGATAAACTCCTTGACTTCCTTACACATCTAAACTCCATACACCCCAACATCAAATTCACTATGGAGACTGAAACGGAGGGTAAACTACCTTTCCTTGACGTCTTGGTCAAGAGAAGGCCTGACGGCACCCTAGGCCATGGGGTGTATCGGAAGACAACGCACACTGATCTGTATTTGCACGCAGACTGCTGCCACCACCCTTCACAGAGGAATGGGGTGCTTAAAACTCTAGTACATAGGGCGCGCACTGACGCAGAGAGTATACCCCAGGAATTGGAACATCTGAGAATTGTATTTCGAAAAAATGGGTACTCAGAGTGGCAGATTCAACGTGCTCTCCGCCCACCCACTACAGCACAACCTGTGGAGATGGATGAAATCACGAGGGAGGAGGTAGGCACTGCGTTTATCCCATATACAGGCGCACTCTCGGGGAAAATCGCCCGCATTTTGAAGAAACAACGGGTCGGAACTGTGTTTTGTCCTCCGAATAAAACTCGTGCACTGGTGGGGAGCGCCAAAGATGACCTCGGTTTGAGGAAGGCCGGCGTGTACTAGATTCCGTGTCAATGTGGCAAGTTGTATATTGGTCAGACGATACGTACCGTCGAGGATCGATGCCGTGAACACCAGAGGCACACTCGACTGATGTATCCGAGCAAGTCGGCGGTCGCTGAACATTGTTTGTCGGAAAATCACGCCATGGAGTATGAACGCACGAGGATTCTGGTACAGACGTCGAGATACTGGGACAGCGTTGTTAGAGAGGCCATCGAAATTCGCACCAATGACGACCTCATAAACCGTGACTGTGGCTATAATCTTAGCAAGGCTTGGGAACCAGCGATTGGGTTAATCAAGAGTAAATCGAGCAAATGTATAGTTGTGACGACCACGGCGGACAGAGCCATCACACCGACGTCATCTCAGACGCCGTCGCAATCTGTTCCACCGCGCGACCGTGGCGCGGGGCGCGGACGGCGGAGTGAGCGCGCCGCGGGCGGAGGGTATTTAAATCGGCCGCCGCCGCGACCGAACCCAGTTCCCCCTGAGCAGCCATAGTGTACGGATCTCCGTGCCGGCACGTTCACAGGAGCTCAGTCCGTCGTCAGTTCACCTGATGATGGCGACATGTATGATCGCCGAAATGTTGTGCCCGTTGGACACTGTAGACCGGCAGTATACCCGTGGATATTTTGATTAAATTAATTCTAGATCACATTTATTCTGTTCAAGCATCCTGCGTTACCCTGTTTACAAACGACGTATACTCGTCTATTTATTAAACCATTAGTCTAGTTTCTGCCATTGCACAAACCTCCATTGCACAAACCTCCATTACCTTCACCTCTCTAAGAACATCACGGCTGGAGCCAGTAGAAGGAATATCACTCAGGAAGTCTAAGTTAGTCCCATACTCAGGTGCTTCAACGTTGGAGATGGTTCAAATGGCTCTGAGCACTATGGGACTCAACTTCTGAGGTCATTAGTCCCCTAGATAGTAGAACTAGTCAAACCTAACTAACCTAAGGACATCACACACATCCATGCCCGATGCAGGATTCGAACCTGCGACCGTAGCGGTCTCGCGGTTCCAGACGGCAGAGCCTAGAACCGCACGGCCACTTCGGCCGGCAACGTCGGAGACAGTGAGAATATCCATGATTGCATTCTTTACCAAGGTACTGTTGATTATATTCCATATTTTACGCGATTTTTATTTTTAAATGTCTATACGTGTGGGGTAATCTTAACACTTTTGATAGTAATTTGCGCCTATTTACATAGCACAGTTCTTTACTTTTAGTATAAAACGTACCTACTTGTGTAAACGAGTTTGGCGACTGTGCGCCTCGAGTATTTTATGGTTGTACTTCGTACTATACTTCAGTTGTCACAGAGAAAATATTTTGTAAATACTGCGAAGGTTTTTATCATAAGATGGTCTGATGGTGGGACGTGGTAGTGAAACCGGGTCATTTGTTAAAATAAAAGTGCCACTCTAAAGTAAAGCAAATTAATTTAATACTGTGCTGGTCTCGCTGTTCTAACCCACCACATGTTGGGAATATCTAATGAATATGACTCCTATGGTGTGAACGCCAGTTACAAGCTTTCAAAATATTCTGTAGGTTTAATAAATAGCCGGCTGGAATCCTAATCGACTTCCTGGTAAATGTTTTCATTTCCATTATTTAACTGGTCAGAAAAGAGAGGTTGTGTCTAAAAGTCTCTACTAACGCGACCGAGCTCCATTTCCTGAGTCACATCCTAGACCCCTCCACTGTGTCTCATGATTTGAGGACACGGGACACTGGCTATTCGAGTCACTCTATCCAATGGGGAATTTTTTGCTCGGCAACCACTTTGGTACAACTTCATGAGTGGACTATCTATCAGCACCGGATTGCACCCTCTTTCTGGTGGAATGTTCCTCCATAATAAGACAAACACAACACTCCCTTGCTCAGTTACTCATAAGACTTATCCATGCAGTACAGATACACAGCTGACAGCAACTTCGAAGCAAGGACTACTGCCTATAACAGCAATGCAGGTTTCCTACCTGTATATAAGACTGACTTTGACTTTTGGTAAGTAAAGTTCGTGGCATCGATGACAAAATTATCGAAAATCTGACTACCTTTCGTGTGGCTCGTTTCTGGAAAAATGTTGTCTAAACGGCTTAGTATTCCGGTGAAGGATTCGCAGCTCTGCCTTGGTATATGGTTCTGACACGAAGAGAAGGAGGATGAGAGGTTAAAGTTTAACATCCTGTTGATCTGCTGAACGGAATGAACAGTCTAATGAGTACACAGTATGGTTTGAGAGTAAATCGGAGAAAGACGAAGGTAATGAGAAGTAGTAGAAATGAGAACAGCGAGAAACTTAACATCACGATTGATGGTCACGAAGTCAATGAAGTCAAGGAATTCTGCTACCTAGGCAGTAAAATAACCACTGACGGACGGAGCAAGGAGGACATCAAAAGCAGACTCGCTATGGCAAAAAAGGCATTTCTGGCCAAGAGAAGTCTACTAATATCAAATACCGGTCTTAATTTGAGGAAGAAATTTCTGAGGATGTACGTCTGGAGTACAGCATTGTATGGTACTGAAACATGGACTGTGGGAAAACCGGAACAGAAGAGAATCGAAGCATTTGAGATGTGGTGCTATAGACGAATGTTGAAAATTAGGTGGACCGATAAGGTAAGGAATGAGGAGGTTCTACGCAGAATCGGAGAGGAAAGGAATATGTGGTAAACACTGATAAAGAGAAGGGACAGGATGATAGAACATCTGCTAAGACATGAGGGAATGACTTCCATGGTACTAGAGGGAGCTGTAGAGGGCAAAAACTGTAGAAGAAGACAGGGATTGGAATACGTCAAGCAAATAATTGAGGACGTAGGTTGCAAGGGCTACTCTGAGATGAAGAGGTTAGCACAGGAAAGGAATTCGTGGCGGGCCGCATCCAATCAGTCAGTAGACTGATGACAAAAAGGACTACGGGCATATTATGGATAGAGCTCAGGCTGCGAATGGAGGGGAATGGGGAAGAAGACCATCCGTTTCCATTCCGAAGGGAGACCATCCCAGCATTTACATTAAGCGATTTAGAGAAACCTTCATATGGTAGGGGATTAGTGCCGCAGTCCTCCCGAACGCAAGTGCAGTGTCTCAACACACTCGACGAAAAAACTAAAAAACTAAAAAACTAAAAAAAAAAAAGAAATGAACGATGCGATATCACATAGTCTTAAGGATACAAATCCCACACGACGTGAGAAGGGTGGATGTGATTCTACTCGTGAGTCACAGGACTAGTACTGCTTCCGGCCGTTCGCAGAACATGTCATTCAGCTATGGTTTGCGGCGCCTTTTTAATTCCACTGCGCACATCAGCGGTATCCGCTGCGAAGAATGCTGATTGCACAAGATCTCTGGCATCACTGCCAACGCTTGACAATCGATTTACAAACTCGCCGCATCGTGTCTCCAGACGTAGACAGGATAATATATGGGAAGTTGCGGAAAGTTACCTCGGTACACGAAAACTCAATGGTGCCGAGGGAATGACAGGCGGAAATTCACTTACATCCTACCGCTTGTCACAGTGATCATAATTTTCTGTGTCTGTCCTGTGTTTCCCTAATCGAGCACTATGCGTTTCCTTCACTTGCTAGCAGCATCGCGTGCCAGTATAATTTGATCTTGTTGAGCCATTGATTTTCGGTTCATGTAACAGGGAAACTATAGCCTAAGAAAGATATGTGTTTGTTTCCTCACAGCGCCTTTTTTGACTCCTTGTGTATCTGACTGCAAATCCATAGTCAGTAAGTTATTTTATTTCTTTTTTTACACGTATAGTTCCGTTGTATGAAACGGAGGAGCCAATCACCATGGTCATGGAACGAGTCCATACATAAAATTACATCAGAGAAGTTAATATAAGTAACAAAAAATTTACACGAATCCTATGCAGACGGCAAGTTGCTGAGTATATATTAGCGTAATCAACAACATAAACAAAGAATTTGCTCAATTTTTTTTTCAGGCACTCCCCTGCGCAGTAGAAGGAGGGAACCACGAGGAAATTCTTCAATTCAGACATGAAAGTGCGAGGATAACTGCTAACAGTTTTTGATTCTTGTTGCAGCTCATCGAATTGATGCTACAGAAAGCTGTACCCCTCCCTTCAGGTTGTTTGGTTGGTTGGTTGGTAGGTTAAAGAGGGGAGGGACGGGACCAAACTGCGAGGTCATCGGTCCCTTGTTCCCGGTAAAATAATTATACAAGGGAAAGAAGCAAATAAAGGAGACGTACAACATAGCAACAGAAGAAAGGAAGAACCAGAAGAACGACAGAAGGACAACCAACACTACTATGGACAGAACAGGAAAAGAAAACCACAGAGATGAGCAAGAAACGGATAGAAGGGATAAAAACACGAGGGCAGATGTCCGTGGCTGGCCGACCACGAGAATAAAAGGAAAAGCCAGCCACTCTACGACACATTAAAACATCCAGCCTAAAATCATTAGAGTGGAGAACACAATGGGACAAAGGACATGCGCTAAAACTTATATAGAATGATAAAGCCCACCGTCACGTATAAAACGTAAAACTAAATTAGCCGATGAGGCGTTGTCGGCTAAAATTAATGACAACGAGCCCAGTAGCTGAAGAGTCCGTCGCAGAGCAGCCAGAGAAGGTCAGCTCACCAAGATATGGGCCACTGTCAGCCGGGCGCCGCACCGACACTGAGGTGGGTCATCACGGCGCAGGAGGTACCCGTGAGTCACACAAGCCGACAGAGAACCACACAATCCCTGCCAGAGGTCCGCCAGGAAGTCTTCCACACATTCGTAGTCTCCTTAATGGCACGGAGTTTGTTGTGCGTACTGAGGTTATGCCATTCCGTCTCCCAAAGCTCCAAAACATTGCGGCGTAGTATTGAACGCAGGTCAGTTGCAGGGAAGCCGATCTCCGTAAGCGGATTCCGCGTAGCCTGTTTGGCCAGCCTGTCGGCAAGTTCGTTGCCTGGGACGCCGACGTGTCCTGGGGTCCAGACAAACACCACCGAACGACTGGACCGTTCCAGGACATAGATGGACTGCTGGATGTTCGCTACCATAGGATGACGAGGGTAGCACTGGTCTATAGCTTTTAGGCTGCTCAAAGAGTCAGTACTCAGAAGAAACGGCTCCCCAGGGTATGAACGGATGTGCTCCAGAGCACGGGATATAGCCACCAGCTCGGCAGTGAAAACTCTACAGCCATCGGGCAAGGAATGCTGTTCAGTATGTCCTCTGTGGACATACGCGAAGCCGAAGTGATCATCAGCCATCGAGCCCTTGGTGTAAACCACTTCATGGCCTTGGTACATGTGAAGAATCGAGAGGAAATGGCAGCCGAGAGCCTTAGGGTTAACTGAGACCTTATGACCATGTGAAAGGTCCAGGCGAAGCGGCGGCCTAGGTGTACACAATGTAGGTGTACGTGAATGGACTTCGAGTATAGATGGTGATGGCAAGGACTCCAGTTCAGATAGAAGGAATCGGACACAAACTGCAATTGGAAGCCCTGACCTGGGCCGGCGATGCGGGACAGGAATTGCCATATATTGGAAAAGGAGATGGTAATTCGGATACGCATGGGAACTACGAACGTGTGAAACGTAATTGGCCAGCAGTTGTGCATGCCTAACCTGCAATGGAAGGCCTCCACCCTCCACCAGGATGCTGGTCACCGGACTCGTCCTAAAAGCTACTGTCGCTAGGCGAACGCCACAGTGATACACTGGGTCGAGTAAACGCAACGCTGAGGGCGCTGCCGAACCATAAACCAGACTCACACAGTTAAGGCGGGATTGAACAAGGGCGCTGTAGAGCTGCAGCAGCGTAGAGCGATCTGCGCCCCAGTTGATGCTAAGGCAGTGGAGGTCATTGAGGTGCTGCCAGCACTTCCGCTTGAGATGACGAAGGTGAGGAAGCCAAGTCAATAGGGCGTCGAAAACCAGTCATAAGAATCGATATGCCTCCACTACATTAAGGTAAAGTTCTGGTTCTGGATGAACAGTACGACGCCGACAGGAGTGCATAACACACGACTTTGCGGCCGAAAACTGGAAACCGTGGGCTAGAGCCCATGACTGCGCCTTGTGGATGGCTCCCTGTAGGCGTCGCTCAGCAACACCAGTACTGGTGGAGCAGTACGAAATGCAGATGTCGTCTGCATACAGAGGGTGAGATGGATGGCCCTACAGCTGCTGCTAGACCATTAATGGCCACTAAAAATAGAGATACACTCAATACAGAGCCCTGCGGGACCCCATTCTCCTGGGTATGAGGGGAACTATGGGAGGCATCAACTTGGACACGGAAAGTACGAAGCGACAGGAAATTTTGGATAAAAATCGGGAGCGGGCCTCAGAGACCCCACTCATATAATGTGGCAAGGGTATGATGTCGCCAGGTCGTGTCATACTCTATTCGCAACTCAAACAAATATGGCAACCAGGTGTTGCGTCTGGAAAAGGCTGTTCGGATGGCAGACTCGAGGGACACAAGATTATCAGTGGCAGAGCGTCCCTGGCGGAAGCTGCCCTGAGATAGAGCCACTAGGCCACATGACTCCAGAACCCATCCCAACTGCCGACATACCATATATTCCACCAGCTTGCAACGAACGTTGGTGAGGCTGATGGGCCGGCAGCTATCCACACCTAGCGGTTTTTTACCGGGTTTGAGCACCAGCATTATGGTGCTCTCCCGCCATTGCGATGGAAAGACGCCATCGCACCAGATCCGGTTGAAGATGACGAGGAGATGTCGCTTGTAGTCAGATGAGAGATGTTTAATTATCTAACTGTGGTCCTGATCTGGCCCAGGAGCTGTGTCAGGGCAATAAGCAAGGGCACTGAGGAGCTCCCACTCTGTAAATGGGGCGTTATAGGATTCACTGTGGCGTGTAGTGAACGAGAGGACTTTCCCTTCCAGCCACCGTTTGTGAAAGGCTGAGGAGTAAGTCAGGCTCGAGCATAGTGCTCAGCAAAGTGCTCGGCAATCGCGTTTGCGTCGGTAGATAACACGCCATTTATGTTAACACCAGGAACAGTTGTTGGGGTATGGTACCCGAAAACACGTTTGATCTCTACCCAGACTTGGGAAGGTGACGTATGGCACCAATTATCGAGACGTATCTCTCCCAACAGTCCTGCTTCCGTCGTTTGATAAGTTGGCGAACGCGGACACGGAGCCGTTCAAAGGCTATGAGGTGCTCCAGGGAAGGGTGCCGCTTATGCTGCTGTAGCACTCGCCGACGCTCCTTAATTGCTTCAGCGACTTTCGGAGAACACCAAGGGACTGCCTTTCGCCAGGGGCACCATCAAGAGCGAGGGATCGCGTTTTCTGCCGCAGAAACGATTGTTGTAGTCAGTTGCTCAACTATCACGTCGATGTTACCGTGTGTGGGAGATTCAACGATGAGAGCAGAGGTGGAAGTTTCCCAGTCCTCCTTGTTTAAAGCACATCTGGGCAGGCGTCCTTGGGCCTGCGCCGGGGAAGTGACAGGAAGATGGGGAAGTGGTCACTACCACACTTGTCGTCATGTGCTCTCCAGTGGATAGATGGGAGAAGTCCTGGGCCGCAAACTGATAAATCAATGGCTGAGTAACTACCATGAGCCACACTGAAATGTGTGGCGTCCCCAGTATTCAAGAGGAAGAGGTCGAACTGAGACAGTGGAGTTTCGACGTCTCTGCCTCAGCCAGTAAGCACGGTGTCACCCCACAAGGAGCTATGGGCATTAAAATCTCCCAAAAGTAGGAAATATTTAGGGAGTTGATCTATCAGTGCAAGTAGTACATTCAGGGGTACTACACCATCTGGAGGAAGTTCTACATTGCAGATAGTTATTTCCTGTGACGTCCTTATTCTGACAGCCACAGTTTCAAGAGGTGTTTCAAGGGGCACAGTTTCACTACCGGTCGAGTTTAGGGCAAAAACGCAACCTCCACCTGACACTCGATTATAGTCGCTACGGTTCTTGTAATATCACTTATAGCTGCGGAGGGCAGGGGTCCGCATTGCCGGGAACCAAGTTTGCTGGAGGGCAATGCAGAAAGCAAGGATAAACCTTAACAGTTGCCATAGCTCAGCCAAGCGGTGGAAAAAACCGCCGCAATTCCACTGGGGCATGACGTCATCGTGATACTGGGAAGGCATGGAACATTCAATGAGGCAGTTTACACCTCAGAGTCACCTGCTGCCACCGACTTACCGCCTGAGCAGTCTATATCGATTGTGTCTGAGGTTCCGCCGTGATCTATGTCCTCCCTCAGTGGATGCCAGAATCTTCACCTCATCTTCAGACACAGAGCTTGTAGGTAGCGGTATGTGGTTGCCACCACAATTCCCTTGGTCTTGGGGATCTTCTTTATGGATTTTTCTCGCTGTTCTTTGGGTTTCCCTGGCTGGGAGGACTTCACTGATTGAGTCTCTGGGACTCAGAATGAGCTGAAGCCCGACGACCAGCTGCTTTTGGGCTCTTCAGTAACTGTCGGGTGTCATCTTTCCCACTAGCAGAATCCTGGGAATGGTGTGACTCAAGGGAGCGCTTCCTAGCGAGAATTGCCGAATATGTGCGCTTCTCCGGCTTGGAAGTGGGGACGGACTTCCTCGATGGTTGGGGGGGGGGGGTTGCTCCTGAAGTAAGTGGTGCAGGAGTAACAGGGGGGGAAGTGCTCCTCACCATCAAGGTGGCAGGTGCAGTCTTCCAGCTCTGAGAGGTGACATGGGTTGGCACAACTGATGGGGCTAGAACTGTTGTAGCGGCGGCATAAGATGATGTCATGCATACAGGATGTAGGCGTTCAAATTTCCTCTTGGTCTCAGTGTAGGTCAGTCTGTCCAGGGTCTTGTACTCGATGATTTTCCTTTCTTTCTGGAGAATCCTGCAATCTGGCGAGCAAGGCGAATGGTGCTCTCTGCAGTTGACACCGATGGGAGGCGGGGCAGATGGAGTATTGGGATGTGATGGGCATCTGCAATCTCCACATGTGACGCTGGAAGTACAGCAGGAAGACATATAGCCAAACTTCCAGCACTTAAAGCACCACATTGGGGGAAGGATATAGGGCTTTACATCACAGTGGTAGACCATCACCTTGACCTTCTCGGGTAATGTATCACCCTCGAAGGCCAAGATGAAGGCACCGGTGGCAACCTGATTATCCCTTGGACCCTGGTGGACATGTCGAACGAAATGTACACCTCGCCACTCTAAATTGGCACGTAGCTCATCGTCAGACTGCAAAATAAGATCCCTGTGAAATATGATACCCTGGACCATAATTAAGCTCTTATGGGGTGTGATGGTTACAGAGACATCCCCCACCTTGTCACAAGCGAGTAACGCCCGTGACTGGGAAGAGGATGCTGTTTTGATCAAGACTGACCCAGATCTCATTTTAGACAATCCCTCCAGCTCCCTAAACTTGTTCACTAAATGCTCGACAAAATACTGAGGCTTCATCGTCATGAAAGATTCCCCATCAGCTCTCAAAAGCATACAAGGTACCGCGGCGAATAAGAGCCACTGCCATCCTTAGCCTGACGTTCCTCCCATGGTGTGGACAGGGAGGGGAACGATTTGGGGTCGTACTTCTGTGCGTTGAATTGAGCCCGTGAATGCTTAGAGACTGCTGGTATTCGACCAGCAGCAAGAGATGATGTACTACGGTTCATAGTGTGTCATCCGCCCTCCCCACGGGCGCCACCCAGCCGCAGCAAGTGCCACCTGGCAGGATGGCCATTGCCGGGAGTCCCGATGCTGGCTCTTGGCTCTGAGCACTATGGGACTTAACATCTTTGGTCATCAGTCCCCTAGAACTTAGAACTACTTAAACCTAACTAACCTAAGGACATCACACACATCCATGCCCGAGGCAGGATTCGAACCTGCGACCGTAGCAGTCGTGCGGTTCCGGATTGAGCGCCTAGAACCGCGAGACCACCGCGGCCGGCAGTCCCGATGCCCCAGGGGGATTGGCATCTACCCCTTGGCATACGTGGGAAGTTAACGGCGCAGGCATCAGCAGAGCGATCCCTCCAGTGGAACTTTGATTGATTCTTTTGAGCGTTTGGTATGAGCTGTTACATCGGGTCGGCACCTCTTGTATCAGTCTCAGTGCTTTTTTGTTTGCTCTTTTTTGAACATTGCGCAGTTTGTCACTCGCTAGTGTAGAGTTATGAAAGCAAGTCACAATAGCCTTTGTTTTCAATACAATTTTGGAAAATGTTTCTTCTTTGAAACAATCTTGTACTGTTAAGTTGATGCAGTGGGCAAAACAGGGTGAAACAGCCACCATACAAATAAAACAACTTGACGCTCGACGGGTTTTGCTTTTACTGTATTCAGTTTTGCGGAAGCTGGTGTGTCCTCGGAGAAACAAGCTCTGCTAATCGAACACAGCTCGGATAACCAACATATGAATATTATTTGTGCTTCTAAAAAAGCAGAAGTGACATAGCGGCATTATGATTGCGTTTTTGTGTTTTCGAATCACGTTAAACATTAACATGTGCAACTGAAAACAGTTGTAATTATAATGAGGACTCAGAAACAGAAGAGGACAGTAGCAGCTGTGTTTAATTAATAACGTCAATAAGTGTAGTTATTTTAAAGTGCATTATACGGTACAATCAAAATCATAAGCACTTAATAAATCTTTAAAATGTCACTTTTTCCCCTAATAACTGCAACGTATTACGACAACCTTATTTGCATTTTCATTCCTTGCTACAAGTAATCAAGTTCACACATTGTATAATCCCCATACACGAATCCATGTTATTTACGTGTGTACTTTTTACCATAAGCATCTGATCGGTACGAGCTGCACAGGACCGTGAGTTGTCATCGCTGGAAGACAAACAAAAAAATTCCTTTTCTGACGACTCCCCCCCCCGTACCATTCTGTAGGTAGCCCATGGCACAACTGCGCCGATAGGCACTTCACCAAAGCATGATCCCCGCCTCCTCGATGAAGGGATACGACAGTAAGGAAGTAATTAATTTCTTCTAGTCATTTTGAGAAGAGATCCATAACAGTAAAAGTGGAAGGGCAAACAAAATCGTAATGAACACCAATAAAACGAGAAAAAAAAAACGTCCGAACGGGCCTTGAAGGCCCAAAGGTTCCGACCGGCCGCCGTGTCATCCTCAGCCCTGAGGCGTCACCGGATGCGAATACGGCGGGGCATGTGGTCACCACACTGCTCTCCCGGCCGCTGTCAGATTTCGTGATCGGTGCCGCTTCCTCAGTTGGCCTCACAAGGGCTGAGAGCACATCGCTAGCCAACAGCACTTGGCAGACGTAGACGATCACCCATCTTAGTGCTTGCCAAGCTCATCGGTGCGTAACTTCTGTGATCCGACGGGAACCGGTGTTACCGTTGTCACACATCAGTAAAAACGAAAGTAACGAAATGAGGTGAGGGAAACAATCGGGTCAGTAGCTGAATTGGTGCAGTCGTGTGTCCCCCAGGGCTCAGCATGCAGCGGGAGACGTCCCTTTCACAAGCGTCCCACGCCCGATGTGTTATAGTCAAAGCTTTACAGATGCAAATAGAACCCACTCTCTCGGAAAAAGGTTAAAAACCTGTCCAACGGTTCTTTCGTCACCAGCCCGTATCAAGTATAAGAAATCCTTAAGATCCTGTCTTCATTGGTGTGCTATATGAAAGAGCACCCCTGTAAAAGTAAAAAGAGATATGACACAGAAATGGGCTAACGGCATATAAATCTAATTGAAACACTGTAAAAGAGATATGACCGTGGCATCTAGCGGAAGAATTAGGATAGGGTCGAGGGCCCTCGCCTAGAAGGGAAGGGGCGTGGACATGGTTAGATGCGAGAATTTTGGGGGGAGTGCTGCAGTACATTGGTTAGGATAACTCCGTGTAAATGTCTAGTCCGACCTATCTAACAGAACTGCTTCTGTGTTTGAGGTCCTTATGGTGTCCAACTACGTTAAGTATTCAGAGGCACGCTTCTAGCACGATAAAATATCGGTTACAGCCCATACGGGAGTGTAACAAAACCACTCGAGCAACTTAACTGGGAATCTGTAGAAGAAAGGTGATGATTGCTTCGCAAACTTTGATGGATAAAAAAATAGTGTTTTACACGGGCTATGTAAATATTCTACAGCCTCTATTATATAATTTGTGCAGGGAAGACGTGTATTACATGAGATTATGCTGTATACAGAGAAATGCCATCAGCCATTTTCTCCCGCTCCACACGCGAATGCAGTGGTCAAATGAGTAAATAACAATGATAGTAAGTACCTTTCGCTATGCCCGTCCGGCTAGCCGCGCGGTCTAACGCACTGCTTACCGAGCGGGAAGGCGTTCCGGTCCCCGGTACTAATCCGCCCGGCGGATGAGTGTAGAGGTCCGGTGTGCCGGCCAGCCTGCGAATGGGTTTTGAAGCGGTTTTCATCTGCCTAGGCGAATGCCGGCTGGTTCCCCTTATTCCGCCTTAGTTACACTATGTCGGCGATTGCTGCGCAAACACTGTCCACTGTCTCTACGTACGCGTACTCCATAAGTACTCTACCACGCAAACACTCGTCTGGTATGAGACGTTCCCAGAGGGAGGGGGGCTACTGGCACATAACGCGGCAAGGAAAGTATTTAAGCGGATCAGAGACCGACGGGAATCATTCTAGCGACGATATGGGCCGAAAATGAGGAAACACTCTGACAAAAGTGACTCTGACAATTGGCAGATTGTCCCGTTCCGTCGCCTGGGAACGAGCAGCTGGTAAAAGGATTAAGCTGGTCAGCTGTTCGTGTGCTGTGAAAAGTGGTTGAGGGGCGGTGAATGCACGAATAGGCGAAGAGGTATTCGACTCCAAGTCATCACAGAACGTGGAGGTCGAAGGCTTGCCGCCTCCGTAAAACAGGACAGAAGGCGATCTTTGGCAAATATGACGACAGAGTACAGCACTGGTGCAGGCACAACTGTTTCGGAGCAATCGTTCAGCACACTATAGAACAATGGACTGCACAACGGACGACCCTTAAGTGCTAAAATATTGACCGAAAGAAATCACTAGTTACGACCGCAGTGGGTATGGCATCATCGAGATTGGACCGTAGATCTATGAAAACCTGCTACTTGTTACACCTGATCGATTGTCGTTTCCGGATACGCTGTCATTCCAGCGAACGGCTTCTCGAAACTTGCACTGTGCCACGGATGCTGGCTGGTGGTGGCAGTCTTACGCTGTATTCACCTGGGCGTCCACGGGAGTGATATTAATGGACGATATAGACATTACTGTGGAACACGTACAGCCCTACACGCACGACGTCTCCCCCGACAGCTACAGTACTGTTGGGCCTTCGGAGGGCTGTTCGGTCGAAGTTTACTTTATTTACGGTAAAACACGAAGAGCAACAACGACTGAGCAGTGCAGCTGTGCAGAGGTAGGAGTCAGCGCGCTGGAGTGCGAGTCGTTCTTCGTGTTTTACTCTTCCTGCTGATACATATCGATAAAACGAATACCGCACTAGACTCATGTGGGATCGCTCTATCGAATGGGCACGTAAAATTCAGCTTTAAAAATTATTTTGTTAGTAAAGGGAAACTAACCGACGATTTCCATAAAGAGTGGGCGTCGCATGAAAGAAGTGACGAGCAGTATTCGTTTGGGCTGACTCCAGCTACACACTGCAAAATCTAAATTGTAAATACTTCCGAAACATTAGAAAAAATGCGCCTGACGCCTCTTTGGAGGGACACCCGGAGAACCAAAATGCGCGCTCTCGGACGCTACTCCTTCTTACATAACAAAAGTACAAAAATATGTCACAAAATTTAGTTCCATAATACTTTTGTTAGGAAATGGTCGTCAAGAAAGACAATCTGGTAACACTCCAACCAAGTGAGCGTCCACTATGTTCTTGCAATGCCGGATGTAGTCGTGCTGTGCAGCTGGTGCAGTGGTTAGAGTTTTGCGTTAGAATACCCCATTTCGATTCTGGGTCTAGTTTTATATTTTCTAATTTTGACTGCGACGTACGGTATCTGGCTTCTTAATCGTTGTAAAACAAATTATTATTACAGCAGGTCTCACCCTATGGATTACTTCCCATTTAACACTCTACTTCTTGTTGTCTACTGGATGATCACC
Organism: Schistocerca nitens; assembly: GCF_023898315.1. Taxonomy (NCBI): domain Eukaryota; kingdom Metazoa; phylum Arthropoda; class Insecta; order Orthoptera; family Acrididae; genus Schistocerca; species Schistocerca nitens. The sequence goes on along the minus strand of NC_064616.1, from coordinate 80,066,440 downwards.
CACGCCTATTCGTGTACTCCAGCTACGTAGCATTCCAGGATGACAGTAGGTTGATGTAGAAAGACTTCGTTTCACACATACACTAGGCGGTTTTTATTTTTCTGCAATTCTTACGCTTCGCCTTACTTTTGGAATTAAAACTGAAGTTATGTGTGTGTTCTGACTCAGGACAGCATTACAGTATTTATGTCTGTTCGTTTGTTTTCGTGTAGGTTGTGAGCATTGCCAATCTGTGAAACTACAATTTTTTAATAATACTATTCGCGCGCTCGAATATACCATATATATATATATATATGAAGGAAGATACATAGATCAAACCAGGAGGACATTTGACACCAGATACAAAGAACATGTAACGGCATGGAAGTATAGGACAAATCATTCAACTTTTGCAGAACACTTACACAAGCACTAACATAAAAATACCACCAGAGACAAAAGACATAGAAATCATAAGGATTAACTACAACAAAAAACACCTCATCTTAGAAGAAATACCACATTCAGAAAACCATAACAGAAACAACTAATAAATGATCATACCAACCTGATACAGACTCTTTAAACTGACTGACCACTTAATATAACATTAAACATACACATATAACCACAAACTCCATTTGCCACTATTGTCGCCTCTCAGTCTCTTTCGTATACTCACCATCCCTCCCCCACCCCCTAAAAAAGAAGAAAACACAATTCCCAATCATCCGCCTCACTCTCCTCAACCTCTTCCCACATCCCCGCCGAACATACAAGATATTTTCACTAATTTGCACTAACTCAAACACACACACACACACACAAACGCGAGCACGCGCAAGCGCTCGAATTATATTGTTAAAAAAAGGAAGTTTCACAAGTTGGCAAAAACACGAAAACAGACGAACAGGCATAAAAACTGTAATATTTTCCTGAGTAAGGATACACATAGCTTCAGTGTTTTAACGTCAAAAGTGAGGTGAAGTGTAAATAACGCAACTGCAGCGCAAGGAAAAGTGCAGAAAGGTAACAGCCGCCTCGTGTACGTGTGAAACGAATTCTTTCGCAATCAACCTGTGATTAGATAGAGTGAAGAAGCAGTGGATTGGAGAATATGCAATGAGGCAGAAACACCGGAAGTAAATGCGACACCAGCTTTATAAACAAAATGCTGTTTTTAATCTAGAACAACCAAAAATGTTCAAGCATAGGTATTCATTTTGCAGAATGACCACAGAAGATGCTGTATAGATAAAAACGAAAGGCGTCTGGTGTAAGGTTCTCTTTAATTAAATTGCAGTAAGCTTTAAGATGGAAAACAAATAATAACCGATTTCAAGAGCTGATGCGGAAGATGTCCACGCAGACAAACATATATGTTTTTTCCCTTCTGAATTAAACAATATGGTGAGAGAAAAGTCACTGATCGAGACGATTACAGGCGATTAACACTGCATTTTGATCAATTAGTTGTCTTTGCTACCAGCTGCGAACTTCTACAACAATTTTGCAACGATAACTGTTATCGCAACGAGTATGTCTATCTTAAACACTGTAGTGGCTGTTCTATATGACATGAAAAAAAAATCATTTAAAATTTTGAAATAAAAGTGTCTCCTCTCTAAGCTCTAACCACCAGAGGACCTCCTCAGCCTCATTAAAAAGAACAGAGGAATTCCTACATCGTTAACAGACCACAGCAGCAAACTGAATAGGTTCTAACGGTTCGTTCTACTGTCTACAGTCAACGTGTGGCTGTGATGCTAGTTATGGCGTTATAGGACAGAAACTACTTAAGATGGTGTCTAGTAGGTGAGCAGGAAACGACGTACCATTGTTTTTTTAGTTACAGATCACATAACAGTGGTGAGAAAATCCCAAGAAACACCTTTAAACGAATAGACGACAACTAGTTAACGCGGTAACAGGAGAGTGCTCAAGGCGAAGGAAATGAAATATCTTTATCTGTGTCAAGGGCATTGGTGTTATTACCAACGGATCACTGACTGGCGATGGGATAGTGTTTGGCGATTGCCTTCCTTGTGAAACCACACTTTCATTCGGCTGAAACTATTTAGAGAAACGGTGCGAACGCCAGCGCTATGGAGATGACATACAGAAAGCGTCCTCGATATGTGAGCCCAAAATAGCACGTGTGATAGAGAGTCCCACGTGACATCGCACGAGTACAACCCTGAGACGCTGTCAAATATCAGAGCCTAAATCAGTTCGCTTTATACCGATAATGTGTGCACGAGAACTCATGTAAGTTCAAAAAATCTCAGTTAAAACTGTATTTGATCATATCCGGTACCCGCGCTTCCTAAAGCTGCACGCTGGGGAACGTTATTCCAGCCGGAAATTCGGTTGGAAGAAGAGTCGTAACTTTTCGTACAGACAAAATATTCTGCGTTTCAAAGACATAATTTCTTTAATATGAAGAACATAAGTGTTTATATTACGATAAGGCTAGCTTACTTTTGCAAAAGTAAGCCCTTGTTTTTATAGCACAATTACATTCAAATATGAACTTGTCATTAGAAAACAAAACCATATTAGCATTTGTATTCCAAACAATTCACATTATTATTACTCAATTTATTTTAGATCTGCCTAGCGATTGTATAAACGTACCTAGAGCACCATAAGCAATTAACCACCGTTTGCGGACACTACGACCAGAGAAACGAAGAATTTGTTCCACTGTATTTACTGCCAGCGATGCACCTTCATGCTTTATCGTCAAGTGTTTACTCGTATGACGTAGACATTAAGCAAGGGACATGTTGGAATCAGTGAACGTCTTCCATTAAGGATATCTGTTGACACACAGGATCAATCATTATATTCCGAGATCTAAATACGAATAATGACTTTTAGAAGGCAACTTCATTATAGAAATGAAGTTCGAGTCTCGGTCCGGCACACAGTTTTAACCTGCCAGGAAGTTTCATATCAGCGCACACTCCGCTCCAGAGTGAAAATCTCATTCTGAAAACTTCATTATACGTATTTGCACGTGTACATCTAACTCGTATGCCTGAGAATGGCTAAACGTCGCCCGCAGGCGGCAACTCAGAGAACTGTAACAGCAAGAGCGACAGTCTTGAGCATTATTTGTGAAGAAAGAAGACAAATGCAGATGAGTTCATTAGAGTTAAGAGCCAACTGGTCCTCTGCAGGCCCAAATTAAAACATTTACAATAGTAATAAGAAAATCATGAAGAATACAAGCTAGATCAATTAAATCCAAAATCTATAACATCACTTGAGCGTTTCAGAATATCTAAATGAAATATTTGACACATAACTATACCGTGCTGTATGATTACATTAAAGTGCAGCAAACTGCACGAATGAAAACGCTGAACCAGCTTCAATAGGTTCTTTGGCAAACAATGCAATTTCCAGTTTTACAATGTCATCATTTGGAGAATATTCTCAATATCCACGAACAGTATGCACAATGGATGCCTGGTAGGCACTATCCCATTCGTTCTACCTCATAAGTACTGCAAAAGCTTCGTGAGACGGAGAGCTTCTCCTCGAGAAAGCGTTATGAATCCGTAGCAAGATACACCAAGGTTGCGTGCATGCTATATGGAGCAGCGCGTTTGCGCTGAATGTTTCAAATAGTTTCAATTCGCTGCACTATGCGTCTGCGATGGCAATATTATATCGACATCAGTTTCTATCATGCAGACAGTCCTTCAGTCGGCCAGAAACGGTATAATTTTAATCAAGCCATCATATTGAGAGTAAGAACATGTTTTTCCTCACATTGGAAAATGTCCAAATCATGATTTCTTCAAAATGGTTCAAATGGCTCTGAGCACTATGGGACTTAACATCTGAGGTCATCAGTCCCCTAGAACTTAGAACTACTTAAGCGTAACTAACCTAAGGACATCACACACATCCATGCCCCAGGCAGGATTCGAACCTGCGACCGTTGCAGTCGCGCGGTTCCGGACTGAAGCGCCTAGAACCGCTCCGCCACCTCCGCCGGCTCATGATTTCTTTTGGAGGATAATGCTTTCTGGAAGAAGGAAAGCAAAGGACTATTACTAGCAGACCACTGTAAGGTCGTGGTGTATTCGTCCCTCCAACGTTAGTTTTATCTTTGCCGCACGAGCATCTTCTTCTTTTCCCTGGTCTTAGTTCATATCTTCACGGGGTCGCCATGTTATTCTGAAATTGGCAATGCTAGTAATAGAGGGTGCCCAGATGAACCCTACTCGACTCGAATAAGAGTCTCTCATCTTAATGCGTGAGCCATCTGGCTTGGTAATAGTAGATTGGACATCTAAAACAGTATCCAAAAATTTGGTCAACTTTTGTGCTGAAGTTCTCATTCCAAAATAGCAGGAAACGACATGTTATCACGAAATACTTCATTCTTGTCGTCTGTCGTCTGACTGGTTGTTTGATGCAGCCCGCTGCGAATTCCTCTCCTGTGCCAATTTTTCATCTCAGAGTCGCAGTTACAACCTACGTCCTCCAATCTCTGTCTTCCTCAACAGTGTTTACCCTCTACAGCTCCCTCCTGCACCACGGCAGTCCTATCACCCTGCCCCTTCTTCTTATCATAATTGTCCTTATATCCCTTCCCTCGCCGATTCCGAGGAGAACCTTATCACTCCACCTAATTTTCAACATTCAACTGTAGCTCCGATTCTCTTCTGTTACAGTTTTTCCACAGTCCATGTTTCACTGCCGTATAATGCTATGCTCGAAATGTACACTCTCAAGAATTTATTCCTCAAATTAAGATCGATGTCTGATGGTAGTATATTTCTCTTGGCCACGATTATTGGAATAATATTTAGTGTGAAGTTACCCGTACATGTTTACCTGTTGATGAATTCATATCACGTACACTGCCGTATACGGGTACAAGGTTTATGGAAGGGGCGGGAATCTGAGAAGGAAAGGATTTACGTACTACAAGAATAATTTCAATCAAAGTAGACGCTTTGTAGACGATTAAGAAAAGCGTGGTCCGAGGACTTCAGGCACGTGCAAAAGCTAGAAGAGAACATTCCGAAATTTTCCATGAGTTTATAGCTTATGTGAACACTTCCTACGAGCTGAATACAGTCTACTAAAAAAAATTGTTCCATTTAACAATTTTCTTTCAATGAGAGCTAAAAGCCGAAGTATTTATTGACAAAAATTATATGCGATTTTATCATTATTTGCCTTCTTCTGTTTCAGTTTGTAACGTACCCCACATGCTTATTTCGATAAAGGACTTGTTTACGCTCTCTACGTAAGGGTGTTGGAAATCTTTATGAACAGGTTGCAATTAATGCAAGCCCTGAGATCCAGCACTCAATTTAACTCAGTTGTCAGAAAAGTAGAACACCCAGGAGATGTGTATTTCACGGAATAACAGCACGGGTGTAGAAAAATAGATGCGTATCTATCTAGCGCCACACTTGACAATTATATACAACCGCTCGCTCCACGAAAGATCCGTACCCAAAGACTGGAAAGTTGCAGTGCTATTGGCATGGTATTTCAAACTGATTCCGTAATTCTAGATTTCCAGAAGGCTTTTGACACCATACCACACAAGCGGCTTGTAATGAAATTGCGGGCTTATGGAATATCGTCTCAGTTATGCGACTGCATTTGTGATTTTCTGTCAGAGGAAGTCTTAGTAATTGACAGAAAGTCTTCGAGTAAAACAGAAGTGTTTCCTGGCGTTCCGTGAGGTAGTTTTATAGACCCTTTGCTGTTCCTGAGACAATTTGAGCAGCCGCATTAGGTTGTTTCCAGAAGATGCTATCGTCTAGTGTCTAGTAAAGTCGTCGAAGATCAAAACAAAGTCTAAAACGATTCAGAAAAGATATCTGCATAGTGCAAAACTTGGCATTTCACCCTGAACAATGAAAAGTGGGAGTTCATCCACTTGGATGCTAAAAGGAATCCGTTAAACTTCGGTTACACGATAAATCAATCAAATCTAAACGCCGTAAATCGAACTAAATACCTAGGAATCACAATTACGAACATCGTAAATTGGAAAGAAAACAGAAAATGTTGTGAGACAGACGAACCAAAGACTGGGTTTCTTTGGCGGAACACTTAGATATGCAACAGATTTATTAAAGAGACTGCCTACACTACGCTTGTAGGCAACGGCCTTGCCGCAGTGGATACACCGGTTCACGTGAGATTACAGAAGTTAAGCGCTGTCGGGCGTGGCTGGCACATGGATGGGTGACCACCCAGCCGCCATGTGCTGTTGCAATTTTTCGGGGTGCACTCAGCCTCGTGATGCCAATTGAGGAGCTACTCGACCCAATAGTAGCGGCTCCGGTCAAAGACAACCATCATAACGACCGGGAGAGCGGTGTGCTGACCACACGCCCCTCCTATCCGCATCCTCAACTGAGGATGACACGGCGGTCTGATGGTGCCGATGGGCCACTTGTGGCCTGAAGACGGAGTGCTACACTACGCTTGTCCGTCCTCTTTTGGAGTACTGCTGCGCGGTGTGGGATCCTTACCAGATAGGATTAACCGAGTACATCGAGAATGTTCAAAGAAGAGCAGCACGATGTATGTTATGGAGAAATAGGGGAGAGAGTGTCACGGACATAATACAGAATTTGGGGTGGACATCACTAAAACAACGGCGCTTCTCGTTGCGGCGGGATCTTCTTAGAAAAATTTCAGTCACCGACTTTCTCCTCGGAATGCGAAAATATTTTGTTGATGCCGACCTACATAGGGAGAAACGATCATTATAATAAAATATGGGAAATCGAAGCTCGCACGTAAAGGTATAGGTGTTCGTTTATTCCGCGCGCTGTTCGGAAGTGGAATAATAAACAATTATTGTGAAGGGGGTTCGATGAACACTCTGCCAGGGTGATTTACTGAGTATCCATGTACATATATACGTAGATGCAAGGGGCAGCGGGAACCTAAATGGGCTCATCACCAACACTACATCAGATACTGGGTAGCGTAGAGGCTGCGTGCCACATGAAATCGCCGTTCGCAGCCCTGGAGCACTGGATCACTGATACACTGATGTAATGTTTACCCCAAAAACTGGTATGATGTAGATCTCCGTGCTAGGCTATCCTGTGAAAGCTTCTTCATGCCAGTATAACTACTGTAACCTACATCCATTGAGTGTGCTTGCAGTGTTCATCACTAGGTAACCCCCCACACTTCCCTCCATTAGCAAACTGCCTGTGCCTTGGTACCTCAGGATGTGGCCTAGCAACCGATCCCTTCTTTCAGTCAAATTGTGCCATCAATTTCTTCTTTCGTCATTTCGATTCAGTACCTTCTCATTACTTGCCCGATCTACCCAACTAATCTTCAGCATTCTTCTATAGCACCACACTTCAAAAGCTTTTATTCACTTCTTGTCTTAACTGTTTATCGTCCACGTTGCATTTCCGTACAAGACTGCACTCCATATAAATACTTTCACAAAAGACATCCTAATCCTTAAATATGAGTTAGTTGTTAAGAAATTCCTCTGTTTCAGAAATGCCTTTCGTACTACAGCCAGACTGAATTTCTGAGTATTGTATCATTTTTACTTCAGCCATCATCAGTTATGTTGCTGCCCAAGCAGCAAAATTCATGTACTAACTTTAATGTCTCGTTTCGTAATACGTGGGGCATTCAAAAAGTAATCCAATTATTTTCTCTCTGTCAGTTTCGATTGAAAAAATGCTGAATTTGTGGTGGGACATGGTGGAAATCCCCACTTCAGCCCCTATAGTTTCATGAAGCTCCGGTAGCTGGCGGCGGTACGAGCAGCCTTCAAAATGGCGTTCGAAACGGAAGTGCGTTCTAAAAAGACAGCTGTCATTCAGTTTCTTTTGGAGGAAAACCAGAGCATCGCAGATATTCATAGGCGCTTGCCGAATATCTCCAGAGACCTGGCAATGAAAAAAAGCACGGCGAGTCGTTAGGCGAAGCGTCTGTCATCGTGTCCGGCCGGCCGCACACAGCTGTGACTCTTGCACGTTCAACATGTTCGTTGCCACAAAAATTCAAAAGAACTTCTCCTTTTCCATGACAACAGAAGGCCTACCACAGGTCTCCGCGCCCGAGAGGTCACAAAATTTCATTGGACTGTTCTTCTCGTCCACCCTACAGCCCGGATCTCGCACCTTCCGATTTCGAACTGTTTGGCCCAATGAGGGATGCTCTCCGCGGGAAGCAGTGCGTGGATGATGGGGAGGTTATTGATGCAGCAGGACGGTTGCTCCGTGCGGGCATACAGACCGTGGCACAGAAAGTAAACTATGTTGAAAAACAAGGTTTTACAAAAGAGTGGGATGTAGTGGAGTCCCGAATAAAACCAACCTGCTTAAAAAAATGTTTTTCATTACTTGTTGAACGTCCCTCGCGTGATTCCCTCAACATCGCCTGATTTATATGTACTACATTCCGTTATCCTTGTTTTGCTTTTGTTGATGTTGATCTTTTAGCCTCCTTTCAAGACACGGTCCACTCCATTCACCTGAACTTCCAAGTTCTTTGCTGCCACTGACAAAATTAGTGTCATTGGCATACCTCACAGGTTTTATTTCTTCTACATAAGGTCTAATTCTATCTCCAAATTTTTCTTTGATTTCCTTTACTGCTTCCTCAGCATAACATCGGTTGTGGGCTACAACCCTGTCCCACTTCATTCTCAACCACTGCTTCACTTTCATGTCCTTCGACTCTCCCAAATGGAGTCTGATTACTACATAAGTCGTAAATAACCTGTCGTTCCCTGTATTTCATCCCTGCCACATTCAGGTTTTAAAAGAACTCCCACAGTGAAACATTGTGCAAAAAATGGTTCAAATGGCTCTGAGCACTATGGGACTCAACTGCTGTGGTCATTAGTCCCCTAGAACTTAGAACTACTTAAACCTAACTAACCTAAGGACATCACACACATCCATGCCCGAGGCAGGATTCGAACCTGCGACCGTAGCAGTCGCACGGTTCCGGACTGCGCGCCTAGAACCGCGAGACCACCGCGGCCGGCCAAACATTGTGCAAAAAATGCAAACGTGAGCGTCGTTGGAAACTGTAAACCACATTTGTTCTTTATTTGGATGTGAATATCGATTCTCAGTCGAAGTGGTGTGAACACACAAAGGTACTTGCAAACAGAATGTCATCAGCATGTTATGCCCATAGAATCCTATCATCAGTGTGTAACATGCAGTGTCTTTTAGTTACATGTTATTCATATGTACACTCATTTCTTGGCTATGGCATTCTTTTTTGAAGAACAAATGCACACTAGTCGAGCTCATTCTAAAGATCTGTCCAGAACACTGTGGATTTTAACTGCTCGATGTCAATACATTTACCAGTCAGTCGTACACATCAAAAATAACATTGGTAATTACTGCACAAACAGCTCTATCCATTACTATGCAACAAGAGATAGACTCAACTTACATTTACCAAGAAAAAATAAACATAAAACTCAAAACAGCATTTTCTACCAAGGAATAAACCTGTACAATAAATTACCAAAAGAGATTAAAGAAATTGCAAAAATACACTTATTTAAAAAGGCAGTTAAAAAGTACCTGTTATGCAATACATTTTATACATTGAAGGATTACTTAGCTAAAACAGAGTAGCGGTTTGACAGAAAATGTTATACAAATAAATAATAATGATTATAAAATATCCAACATTCCACATAACACCTTCACTTTATGTTTTTTTCCTTCTTTTTTTTTCCTTTCTAGAAATACTTACCCCCAAGCTATGCATGGCACAATACTAACATATCTTCCTCTTTGTGAGCTCAACATCTCACTCATTATGGAGGGATGCTGACTCAGGTTTTCAGGATATCAAATGGGAAGTTGCGGTACAGAAAATGGCCCAGAGATCGCCAATGTGTGTGTGTGTGTGTGTGTGTGTGTGTGTGTGTGTGTGTGTGTGTGTGCAGTGACTGATAGTGAGATATGAGTGAACAATGTGGCATTACATTATTTAATAAGTTATTTTTAAAGAAAGTATTGGATACCAGAAGTAAATCTAATGATTGCCTCTAACTAGAAGTCTGTAAATATATGTGTATACGAATTAGCTTATTTTAAAATGATCTAAATTTGTAAATACTTCGACATGTCCTATATCCTTGTAAAAAGATATCTACGGATGAATAAAGCTACTACTACTACTACTACTCCCTTAAAATATCTCCAAAATTTTTTGATACCGATTGTTTAATAATTAAAGCCGGTCTAAGGCATCCATTCAGTCAGTTGTTGAACTGTCTTGTGTGACAGTTGAAGATAGCAAACCGAAAGGCGAAGTTTCAAATTTCACGTTCAAGAAATCGTTCACACAGGAGAATCATAAAAACATGCCGCATTTGGCCATTGGACAGACTCCTGTATGGAAGATATAGTAAAAAGCCTTTCTGACGTACAGAAACAACTGAAGGATTTGAAAGAAAATAAATGACCAGGCCAAGATGGGATCCCAATTCAGTTTCACAAAGAGTACTCGACTGCATTGGTTCCGTACCTATCTTGCATTTATCGTGAATCTCTCACCCGGCATAAAGCCCCAAGCGAATGGAAAAAAGCACAGATGACTCCAGAACGATAAAAGAACAGAACCGCAAAATTACAGACCAATATCCCTAACTTCTGTATGCTGCAGAATCTTCGTACATATTCTCAGTTCGAATATAATAAACTTTTTTGTGGCTGAGAAGCTTATATCCACAATAAGCATGCTTTTAGAAAGCATTGCTGGGACGAAACTCAGCTTATCCTTTTCTCGCATGACATACTGAGAACTATGGAAGCACGGCAACAAGCAGACTCCGTATTTCTAGATTTCCGGAACGCGTTTGACACGGTGCCCCATTGCAGACTGTTAACGAAGGTACGAGCATATGAAGTAAGTTCCCGGATATGTGAGTGGCTCAAAGACTTCTTCAACAATAGAAGCCAGTACGTTGTCCTCGATGACGGGTGCTCATCAGAGACTTTGGTATCGACAGGAGTGCCCCAGAGAAGTGTGATAGAACCGCTGTTGTTCTCTGTATACATAAATGGTTTGGCTGACAGGGTAGGCAGCAATCTGCTGTTGCTTGCTGATGATGCCGTGGTGTAGGTTAAGGTGCCAAAGTTGAGTGACTGTACGGAGATACAAGACGACTTGGAAAAAAATTTACAGTTGGTGTGATTAATGGCAGTTAGCTCCAAATGAGGAAAAATGTAAGTTAATGCGGATGAGTAGGAAGATCAAACCTGTAATGTTCGGATACGGTATTACTACTGTCCGGCTTGACACAGCCAAGTCGTTTAAATATCTGGGCATAACGTTGCAAAGCATATAGGACGCTGGTGACATCTATTCTTGAGTACTGCTCGAGAGTTTGGGATCCGTACCAGGCGGATCGAAGGAAGACATCGAAGCAATTCAGAGGCGGGCTACTAGATTTGTTACCGGTAGGTTCAAATAACACGTAACTGTTACGGAGATGCTTCGGGAACTCAAATGGGAATCCCTGGAGGGAAGGCGACGTTCTTTTCGAGAAACACTATTGAGAAAATTTAGAGAATCGGCATCAGAAGCTGACTGCCGAACGATTTAACTGCAGCCAATATAAATTACACGTAAGGACCACGAAGAAAAGATACGAGAAATTGATGCTCATATGGAGGCATACAGACAATCGTTTTACACTCGCTATGTTTGCGAGTGGAATAGGAAAGGAAATGACTAGTAGTGGTACGGCTTACCCTACGCCACGCACCGTACGGTGGCTTGCCGAGTGTCTGTGCAGATGTAGATGCAAATGTAGAAAATGCAGCTACTTACAGACGTCCAGAGTGGACTGTAATTATGGTATGGCAGCGAAACTTGGTATATATTGTAATGCGTTAATGCGGAACCGATTTACGCTGGGAAAGAAAGATAGCTCCAGTTTTGGCCTCCAGGTGCAAACCTGGCGGTGTACAGCATCTCGTCGACGCTTCTGGTGAACAAATGGAGAAAGCGGCGCTTAAAAATAAAATCAAAATTGTGCTTTTCTCACTTGCTTCACCATTTGTGCCCACGTCACTTTCCTAATTTAATACATATTGAAACACTGCTATACGTCTTTCTTGCATTCACAGCACCAGGTTTTCAATTGGTGGCTAAAATTGGAACTAATTTTTTCCAGTGTAAATAGGTTCCACATTAACGGATTAGCATATCTACCAAGTTTCGTTGCCATACGATAATGACGGTCCATACTGGACTTCTGTGAGTGGCTGCATTTTAATTGTAACTGTGGTGTCACCGCCAGACACCACACGTGCTAGGTGGTAGCTTAAATCGGCCGCGGTCCATTAGTACATGTCGGACCCGCGTGTCGCCACTGTCAGGATCGCAGATCGAGCGCCACCACACGGCAGGTCTCGAGAGACTGACTAGCACTCGCCCCAGTTGTACGACGACTTTGCTAGCGACTACACTGACGAAGCCTTTCTCTCATTTGCCGAGAGACAGTTAGAATAGCCTTCAGCTAAGTCCATGGCTACGACCTAGCAAGGCGCCATTTGTAACATTGCATGTATCTTAAGAGTCTCACTTGATTCGTCAAGAGCGATGTACCACAAGGATGGAATAAAGTTAAGTATTTCCGCAGCTACGTACTTTTCTTTATAGCATTCATTACGTATCTGGTTTCAGACCTCACGCCATCCTTCGTGCGCTTATAGCGTGCATTTCGGCCCCCTCAAACACACTGAGTCGGCACCTCTTGTCGACACATCAGTAACCACCTGGTACATTCGTATAAGAATGTCGCCCGGATGAGATTTAAAACTGCAAGGAACAGGAAAGTCAGTACAAACTGCTTCAGAGGCGCTGAAAGTGCCAGTCGCTAAGGAGGATGGCGCTGAAACGTTCTGAATGCAAGAAAACACCGACAAGTAGTCTAAACATCCTCCCGTATCTCCGAAACGGCACAATTGAACGTTCGAGCAGTGTTGGACGATAACGTCTGAGACAACAAGGGCCCGATAAGTGGAGGCCGGCCCGGCAACTGGCAGTGCCTCTCTCCGCCGGCCGTGTGTCCGCGACAGGAAATAATCACGTCCATCACTGTGCGATGGCAGATAAAAGCCCAGAGAAATACGTGCGTTTTAAAACGCTACACCGGTTTCGTACTGAGACGAGAAATTACAAAATCTCATTTTACTTAATTAAAATGTTAGAAAACAAAACATTAGGACAACAAAGGTGGTAGCAGTGAAGTGTGCCCGCAAACTACAGCCACACACTCTTTTAACTAGTTACTAATGACAGAAACATCGAGGCCAGGATTTTAACTTTCATGCAACTAATCACGGAGTTTTGCTGCTTTGAGTCAAAATAATTTAGTTTAATTATGTAAAGACATAACAACGTGATAATTAAGATAGTAATTCCTGGGAAGTCAACCAGTTAACAAGCGATATTAAAACCGATCAATTGCAGAGTGTGTACCCTAATGCCCAACGTCCTCGTTAAATGTAGGACAGCTGTACTACTCGCTACTATTCATGAAACTTGTATCCGAGTCAAATCCTTATTCTCTTGCCTCAGCGAGTTATATGTCGTTGTTGTTGTTGTTGTGGTCTTCAGTCCGAAGACTAGTTTGATAAAGCTCTCCACGCTATCATAAACAAGCCTCTTCATATCTACACAACAACTGCATAATACAGCCACTTGAACTTGCTTATTGTTGTCAAGATTTGGTCTCACTCTACAGGTTTACCCTCCCTCCCCCTTCCCGCCTACACACACACTTCCTTCCATTAGGAAATTCTCATTCCTCATTATGTGTCTTGTCAACCGTTCCCTTCTTTTAGTCAATTTGTGCTGCAGATTTCTTTTTTAGCAGTTCGATTCAGTACCGCCTCATTAGCTATTCGATCTACTCCTCAATTTTTCAACATTCTTCTGTAGCACCTCCTTTTAAAAGCTTATATTCTCTTCTTGTATGAACAGATTATCATCAGCGTTTCACTTCTGTAGATGCCTACACTCCATACACATACCTCCAGAAAAGAATTCCAACACGTAAATTTATTTTTGATGTTAACAAGTTCCTCTTTTTCATAAGCGCGTTTCTCGCAACTGCCAGCCTGAATTTTATGTCCTCTCTATTTCGGCCATCGTCGTCAGTTATTTCGCTGCACAAATAGGAGATCTCATCGAGTACTTTTAGTGTCTAATTTCCTAATCTGATTGTCAGGATCACTTGATTTAATACGACTACGTATAGTTGCCCTTGTTTTATTTTCGCTGGTGTTCGTCTTAGAATCTCTTTTAAGGCACTATCCATTCCATTCAACTGCCCTTGCAAGCCCTTTGCTGTCTCTGACAGAACTACAATATCATCGATAAATCGCAAAGTTTTTATTTTTTTCCCTGACCTTTAATTCCTTTCGAAATTGCTCCTTGGTGAGTTATATAGATGGTTGATATCTGTAATATGATGACGTACCTTACCGTTTTCATTTCGAATACTTTCCTCTATTTCAGTTCTTATCCAGTAAACTAGTCACCTATTGATGATACGAAGTGCTGATTTTGTTTTTCCTCACGCATAATGAAAGCGCCGTGTCATACTGTGGTTTTTATAGTAACGTATCCAGGAGGAGAGAGAACCAAACTCCCGCCAGCCGTCCCGATTTACCCATTTCGGGGTTTCCGTGCAAACCATTTCAGAGGAATGAAAGTAAGAATTGTTACGTCAACAAGATCATAGGCTGTTCCTTCCCACATCCGCGTTCAACAGATTTGGCTCAGTCCCTAATGCCCCTGATGTCGACGTTGATGGGACTTTAAACTCTGCAGGGCGAGGGGACTCAGTTGTTAGAACAATGGACTCCCATTTTTGAGGAGTGAGATTTGAATCCGAGCCCTTGCATCTCGATTTAGGTTTCAGTAGATTACTAAATCACCTGCGATGAATGCCGGATGACTCCTTTCGCAAGGTCACAGCCTAGTGTACACAATTAGCTGTTCTTTACTTTACGTCGGAATGAGTGAAGGAAGTGTAAAAGTTGGGTTCAAAAAAATGGTTCAAATGGCTCTGAGCACTATGGGACTCAACTGCTGAGGTCATTAGTCCCCTAGAACTTAGAACTAGTTAAACCTAACTAACCTAAGGACATCACAAACATCCATGTTCGAGGCAGGATTCGAACCTGCGACCGTAGCGGTCTCGCGGTTCCAGACTGCAGCGCCTTTAACCGCACGGCCACTTCGGCCGGCGTAAAAGTTGGGAGACAAGAGCTCAAGGATCTCCAGAGCGGTCTCCTACAAGATTGGCGTCCTGCAGTTCTTGAAGGACTGCTATTAAACTATTGGAATGATGTCTTCACAGAAACATCTAAGTAATACTTCCTCACGGCTCGAGTCCGCAGTGTACAGCAGGATCTTCCTTACCGCCGAACTGTTTAGGGTCTGGGACAGGACCCCACTCTGCATTGCTCGCTCGATACGCCTCTTCCTCTTAGTAAAATAGACACCGCTACATGTTTATGAGGACTGCCTGCGCAGAAATGGCGGAACTGAGACGTTTCTGATAATGGGTCAGCCGAAAGTAGCTCCTGAGGTTTTTTATGAATGTCCGTGTGTGAGTGTATGAGGCGCTACTTCAGTGTCTGAGGGTACTTGAAATTCTGACACAGTGGATACTCAGAATTGAAACAATAAATCCCCTGAGAATTATAGGTATGGAGAGGAAGGTGGTGTCACAAGGAGCTCCTGAAAAATCAAATTAACTGTGAGTGGGGGATTAGAGGGGATGGGCGATACCACACGATACATAATGACTTTACTTTCCCCTCAGCTGATATACAGTAGCTATAAGCAGTAGTTTAACTGCAGTCTTCAGACACTGATAATTCATACGGAGTTAGCGCCAGATGTGTCGAACACGGATGTGGGAAGAAACCGGCTACGATCATGCTGACGTAACAGTTCTTTCTTCCATTCCTCTGAAGTGGTTTGCACGGAAACATCGAGATACGTAAATCGGGATGACTGGCGGGAGCTTGGTTCACTCTCCTCCTATTCATATAATTAACACGCTTTGAAATATTAAGTATTTTAAAATTTGTGGTTTATAAAACTAAATAAAATTAAATTTCAGTGGTAAGTGAAAAACACAGAATTCCCTAGGATTTTATGAAATTCCTGAAACTCCTTGAAATTCACTGATTTTTTCTAGGTAAAATGTAATTCCCTGAGAATTCCCGATTTTCCAGAAGAATCGCTACCCTGATAGAAGATGATTTTGTGTTACGGAGAAAAAAAGTAAACGAGCGAACCAAAAACAGGGTAATAAATAACTTTACTCATGACGGAGCATAGGCTGAGATTCATATTTGTCAAAAGTTTAAGCAGGATTTTAATTTGTCAGTAATGCTAATGAAATACAGGAATTTATAGACTTCGATTGTGATGAAGTCGCGGGTCTTTATAACGAATCAGTGAGCTGTGTAAGTGCTTGCAATTTGTCCTTAAATTTCATTGCACGGCATGTAGTTACCTGGGCTTTATTTTCAGGAATGTAAACTTCTGACAGAGACCATTACTGCAATACGATAGTGCCGAAACGTGTTCCAGTAGTACTGGAAACGTTGTAATGGGAAAAACGGGGAGACTCCTACTTCATTCTTTGGATACACTGGTATGCATTAATAAGATCCTAAGAACAAGTTAGCATTATTATCTGTTCTGAGTTGTTTGTGCAGTTTTGTTACTTATACCTTTTTATATATTTTAAGACTTTACCAAACTGTTGTGTAATGTAGGAGGCCACTCCCGCAAGTCAGATATCATTTGTTAAATTCGAAATGTCTGTTATGGCTGTACGAAATGCATTCTACTCCATGCTTTTCTCAGCACAGTAACGCTTTTGGTTGTCAGCAATTTTTCTTGTAACAAACCCATTTGTACTTTAATCTCTTAGAAGTTGCGTCCACTAGCCCACCAAGAGACCGCAAATCCCTCACGTACACTTCCTGACGGCAAGAAGGGTGTTTAGTGTCGATCGAACGGCTTGACACTGCTACATTAATCCCAAGCTACACTCGTCTCGTGCCTAATTCTTACGCAGCTAGTATGAAAATGAGAAAATCAATACAAATGTATGTGCAGCAGGACTGGCCACACCACACGCGTGTTGGAAGTGGGCACCGCGTGCGCACCGACGTTCGGTCCCCATCGGCTTTGGTCGGTCATTCTCGGAAGTACCTGGTAGAGCGCCGCATTTCATCTAGTACTGCGGTGCGGCAATTTTCGGTCGGTTCTACTCTCTTCATTTCGGCAGAATCGTGATATCACCGCTGTAACCCTTCGCTATTTGTCGGTTGTATGAAAGGCGTCCGCAAGTCCAGTAGCTGTTCGCAATTTTTTAGTTGTGTACTTACTGCGACAGTACGGGCTGCTTTTTTCTGTTACTATCCATCTGTGTGCTTCCATTTTGATGGCCGGTTGGTACACCACTTCACACACTTTTACACAATCTGTATACTTTTACACTGTGATAATGAAACTTTGCCAGCGTCCAGCATGTGCTATACAACTGTTGCTTGTTACAAAGATCTTGACAAAATATATGACATCGCCCTACTTTCCTCAGAGATGTTATTTGTTTTTGTTTGCATGTATTAAAGTCGATATATGGGCAAATACTTTAATCAGACTGGCGTTAACATGAGAGGTCAAAATAAAATAAATTAATGCATGAATCACTACAAGAACAAACTCCAAGTTATCCGACGTCTTATCCCTATTCGTATATTAACGTATAATACAGTGAGTTTATGATCAAGTACTTTAATCAAGATTGGCATTAACACGAATGCCCAGGGTTAAAATAATACAGAGTTTTAGTACTTGCAATGAAATGCAGCTGTTTGTGAGTAAATTTGTATGTAAATTTAAAACAATGTCCAGAACGGCATCTGCCATGGCATCATACTTGCTAATTATTTTATTCCTCACGTGCATATCACAGATTATAGCACTCAGGTTGCCACGTAATAGTGACCTATTTAGTTTCGTAAGCAAAAAAAAAAAAAAAAAAAAAAAAGGTTTCACATATATATCTTGATGGAAATATTGTAGCACTTTAGCAACTTCATTATGGAGACATGGAAGCTCTACCTGAGGAAAACAATGTGGACATACTGGACAGTTTTAAAGTAAAAGGATTTGTTTTTAAAAATGGTTCTGAGCACTATGGGACTTACCATCTAAGGTCATCAGTCCCCTAGAACTTGGAACTACTTAAACCTAACTAACCTAAGGACATCACACACATCCATGCCCGAGGCAGGATTCGAACCTGCGACCGTAGCGGTCGCGCGGTTCCAGACTCAAGCGCCTAGAACCGCTCGGCCACACTGGTCGGCCAGAAATTACACTGCAGAGCAATCAGTTACATGCGCACATACGCAGTGGCAAACTGAAATGCCAAACCGTCTCGAAAACAGATGTAAGGTTGCCAGTGTCCTCAAAAGTTTAGAAAGCTATCCTTATAATTCTTTCTAAAGCCACACTGCATTCTTCAGATCTCGTGTTTTCCTTAACGCAGTGTGCTTAGGTAACTGGACTATTTTTGGAAGAACTTCTCTCTTCTAGAATGCGATTTTCTTTTTGAATACATCCCTATCGAGTCTCTCACCTTGCAGTGTCTTACTGTTGGCAGTATGCAGCCAAGTCCACATAACATGCGAGGTCTAAAATCAATTCTTGGTGTTCTAATTTTGGTTCATACACTCCTAATTCCTTCATAAATTCATCAATACCGGGTTTTAAATCGAAAAATCTATATAGGCATGTCCCTTGACTTGACCAACTACTATGGGACTTAACATCTGAGGTCAGCAGTCCCCTATATACTTAGAACTACTTAAACCTAACTAACCTAAGGACATCACCCACATCCATGCCAGAGGCAGGATTCGAACCTGCGACCGCAGCAGCCGCGTGCTTCCTGACTGAAGCGCCTAGAACCGCTCGGCCACCACCGCCAGCAACTACTTTTCAGTAATATATAAATTATCTACACTCTTCGTTCAGTTCCATCAAAAACTGTTGCAACCGACAGTGGAATTATACTATTCATACCACCAATTTCTTCACGTGCTCCATACCTGCAATTAGCACACAATCCTTCTTGAAACTGACCGTGGCGGCGAGTACGAACTGGTGTCATGTCACAGACGCTCCAAGGAGCAGGCGAAAGGGGCGCTTCAGCAGGTACTGCGTATTCACATTGGTGGTATATCCACCTTGTATAGCAGACTTTCCATTGCTCTTGACATGACGTACAGCCTTACGACTTCACATTGAGCCATCGTCATCCCTGGCCTTCAAGTTACAAACATGTATACTACGCATGGAAAATCACAGTTTGTGGCG
Source organism: Schistocerca nitens (assembly GCF_023898315.1). Lineage (NCBI taxonomy): Eukaryota > Metazoa > Arthropoda > Insecta > Orthoptera > Acrididae > Schistocerca > Schistocerca nitens. The sequence continues at coordinate 80,047,018 of NC_064616.1, read as the reverse complement.
GAGAGTACTTTGCGTACCATTTCCCATCCCCACCGTTCCTGTTCCACTGCGTGACAGGAGTCGTTGTTCGGTCTCTTGACTCACCCCGTAACAGTCCTCCTACCACGGAAACAGGAAACATCACTGGCAGTTCTTGGAACCGAGTCGAGGACCTCCACATGGCAGTCAGCCTCGTTGACCACTCAGCTGTTAAGAGGCGGACGTATACTTGTAGGTAAGAGGAGTCAATATGTTGGCTGACAGTTCCAGTTTTAACAGTAATACACATCCTGATGCACAGCTTCTCTACATCTACATCTAAATCTACACGATTACTGACAGAGGGTTCATCGAACCACCTTCAAGCTATTTCTCTACCGTTCCATTCGCGAAAACCGCGCGGAAAAAACGAACACTTTAATCTTTCCGTGTGAGCTCTGATTTCTCTTACTTTATTTTCATGATCATTTCTTCCTATGTAGGTCGGCGCCAATAAAACATTTGCGCTCTGGGAGGAGAGAGTTTGTGACTGAAATTTCATGCCAAGCTCCTATCGCAACGAAAAACGCCTTTGTTTTAACGAATGGCGTACCAGTTGGCGTATGATATTCCTGGCACTTTCTCCCCTAACACGAGCTGTCCTCCTGTGAACTACTTCTGTATTCTCCGTCAATCCTATCTGATGCAGATCCCACACCGAGTAGCAGTACTCCGGAAGGGGAAGGATGCAAATAGCTTGTGTAAATCATTTTGCAATTCGTTTTAATATTACAATGGCTTTACGAGACGATAAATGACAGCATCATCACCAATTAATCTAAGAGGGCTGCTCAGAATGTCTCCTAAATCTGTTTTACTCGACGACTTTCCGTAAACTACTACGACTGTGTGTCCTTTCTGAGAATCACGACTCCAGTCGCGCAACTGAGACGAACTCCGTAAGCACACAGTTTCATTAGAAGTCGTATGTAAGGAACGGTGTCAAAACCTTCTAATAATATTAACAATATGGAATCAGTTTGACATCCTCTGTCGACAGGACTCATTACTTCGTCAGAATAGAGAGCTAGTTGTGCTTCACAAGAAAGATATTTTCTGAATCCCTGTTGGGAATTCATAATGTTCGAACACACTGTACGTTCCAAAATCCTACTGCAAATAGACGTTGGTTATATGGGTTAGTAATTCAATGCATTGCTCCCATTTTCTTTTTTGGGTACTGGTGTGACCTACGCAACTTTCCAGTCTTTAGGTACGGATATTTCGATGCACGAAGAGATTGTATGCTAAGTATGGAGCTATTGTACTCTCTGAAAGGAACCTGACTGTTGTACGATCTGGACTAGAGGCCTTGCCTTTATTAAGTGATTTAAACTGCTTCGCTACACCGGGGATCACGTTGGCAGTTGTTCTTGTTTCAAATTATGGAGTATTTACTTCGTCTCCTTTGGTGAAAACCGAGTTCAGTGATACGGCTCTGTTATCAGTAACATTACCATTTCTATCGAGCGGTTACGTTACTTCAAAAATGTTCAAACGGCTCTGAGCACTATGGGACTTAACGTCTGTGGTCATCAGTCCCCTAGAACTTAGAAATACTTAAACCTAACTAACCTAAGGACATCACACACATCCAGGATTCGAACCTGCGACCGTAGCAGTCGCGCGGTTCCGGACTGAGCGCCTTAACCGCGAGACCACCGCGGCCGGTGTTACGTTACTGATTACGTTTTGACACTGTTGTAGTTAACGTATAACCCCAATCTCTTTGAGTTTTCTGCTAGATTTAGAGACAGAGCTCCGTTATGGCAGCTATTAAAAGCATTTCGCATTGATGATTGCACTAATTTCCGAGCTTCTCTAAAACTTCACCAGTCTCTAGGCATTTTGCGTTTTTTAAATTTGCATGTTTCTTCCGTTGCTTCAGCATCAATTCTGACCTGTTTTGTGTGCCTTCGGGATCAGTATCATCTCTTATGAATTGATTTGGTATATATCTCTAAATTGCAGTCGATACTATTAGCTGAATTTAAACCTGATCTGGTGTACATTTGTATCATTTAATTAAGAGTGCAGATTGTCTCTTAGGAAGGCGTCCAGCGAATTTTAATCTGATTTTTTAAATAGATATATTTTGCGTTTATTTTTGGTCGATTTGGATGTTACGGTGTTCAGTCTTGTTAGGAAACTTTGTCTCGAAACCTGGCAGAAAATCCAAAGGGATTCTGGTAGTATGTGATGTATGTTAGCGGCAAGAAACAATCAATACCTTCTCTGCGCGATAGCAATGGAGATACTGTCGAAGACAGTGCTGCCAAAGCAGAGTTACTAAACACAGTCTTCCGAAATGCCTTCACAAAAGAAGACGAAGTAAATGTTCCAGAATTCGAATCGAGAAGAGCTGCCAACGTGAGTAACGTAGAAATAAATATCCTCGGAGTAATGAAGCAACTTAACTCACTTAATAAAGGCAAGTCTTCTTGTCCACACTGTATACCAATTAGGTTCCTTTCGGAGTATGCTGATGCATTAGCTTCATACATAATAATCATATACAACCGTTCGCTGGACGAAAGATCCGTACCCAAAGACTGGAAAGTTGCACAGGTCAAACCAACATTCATGAAAGGTAGTAGGAGTAAGCCACTAAATTACAGGCCCATATCGTTAACGTCGATATGCAGCAGGATTTTTCAACATATATTGTGTTCAAACACTATGAATTACCTCTAAGAAAACTGTCTATTGACACACAGTCAACATGGGTTTATAAAACATCGTTGCTGTGAAACACAACTAGCTCTTTATTCACATGGAGTGTTGAGTGGTATTGACAAGGGATTTCAGATTGATTCCGCATTTCTGGATTTCTGGAAGGCTTTTGACACTGTACCAAAAAAGCGGCTTGTAGTGAAATTGCGTGCTTATGGAATATCGTCTCAGTTATGTCACTGGATTTGTGATTTCCTGTCAGAGAGGTCACAATTCGTAGTAATTGACGAAAAGTCATCGAGTATAACAGAAGTGATTTCTGGCATTCCCCAAGGTAGTGTTATAGGCCCTTTGTTGTTCCTTATCTATACAAACGATTTGGGAGACAATCTGAGCAGCCGTCTTTGGTTGTTCGCAGATGACGCTGTCGTTTATCTACAAATAACGTCATGAGGAGATCAAAACAAATTGAAAAACGATTTACAAAAGACATCTGACTGGTGCGAAAATTGGCAGTTGAGCCTAAATAACGAAAAGTGTGAGGTCATCCACATGAGTGCTAAAAGGAATTCGTTAAACTTCGGTTACACGATAAATCAGTCTAATCTAAAAGCCGTAAATTCAACAAAATACCTAGGTATTACAATTACGAACAACTTAAATTGGAAGGAACACATAGAAAATGTTGTGGGAAAGGCTAACCTAAGACTGCGTTTTATTGGCAGGACACTTAGAAAATGTAACAGATCTACTAAGGAGACTGCCTACACTACGCTTGTCCGTCCTCTTTTAGAATACTTTTGCGCATATGGAATCCTTACCAGATAGGACTGACGGAGTACATCGAGAAAGTTCAAAGAAGGACGTTTTGTATTATCGCGAAATATGGCAGAGAGTGTCACAGAAATGATACAGGATTTGGGCTGGACATCATTAAAAGAAAGGCGTTTTTCGTTGCGACGGAATCTTCTCACGAAATTCCAATCACCAACTTTCTCCTTTGAATGCAAAAATATTTTGTTGACGCCGACCTACACAGGGAGAAACGATCGCCACGGTAAAATAAGGGAAAACAGAGCTCGTGCGGAGAGATATAGATGCGTTCTTTCCGAATGCTGTACGAGATTGGAATCATAGAGAATTGTGAAGGTGGTTCGATGAATCCTCTGCCAGGCACTTAAATGTGATTTACCCAGAGTATTTGTTGCTAATAGGTCAAATATGTTTTGCCAACTATTTACACTTCGGGTAGGCTCCTGCACTAATTTTTCAAGATAATTTTCTGAGAATGCATTCAGAACGATTTCGGACAACGGCTTGTGCCTACCATCAACTTTAAACCTATATTTTCGCCAATATGTCACCACCAACTATGAGTGTATGAGTAGGATATCTATTTGAAATGAGACTCACTTTTCTTTGACTGCTAAGCAAATCATCTGAGTATGGGGGTCGGTAAAAGGAACCAATTACTAATTTATTTTGGTTGTCTATCAGCGCTGGTGCTCTGGTTCTCTTCCAAAACAGCTACGACAATTTACAATACCGATTGTGGAAATAGTTCACGGGTGAATTGCCGGATGTCAGTGTCCGGCAGTTCACCTGTGAACTATTTGAAAATGAAGTACGCCGGGAGAAGGGGAAGAGTCACACAGTACCGACTGTTACGAGGACTTGTTCAAATAACTTACGTGTTTGCTGCCGGGTGACGTCGTCGAACACCGCCGATATTTCGACAGGAGCATTTGTGCCTTGAGAATGGCAGGGTGTGCTCCTGTCGAAATATCGACGGTGTTCGACGACGTCACCCGGCAGCAAACCCGTAAGTTATTTGAACATTCGGTTCGCCGGGAAAAGTTAAGACCTCCCATTGTTACGAGGACTACCTTCCCGTGTTCGTCCTGCACCTTTTCAGACTGACGCCTTTCTTGTAATTTCCCGAGACCCTCTACTCTAAAAAAACCGCCCAGTCCCCTCCACACATGCTGTGTGTAGTGGACCCCTGACCGATTTAACGGAACCCGAAAACCCACGACCGTACAACGGAAGTCGAGGAATCTGCACGCTGCACGTTCGCAGAATCGTTTGAGCCTCCAATGGAGACCCGCCACTCGGCTCTATATCAAAAGCCCGCGGTCAGTCCTATCGACTACACTACACACGGTAAGCTCCGCCGTCACGTCGCAAGGAAGACTGGCAGTCTTTACATATTGAGCTAGCTGCCCGAAATCGGAGAGAATCTCTTCCAATCAAGTGACACACATTGTTCATACTGATATTAGCCACCATCTGCAGCTGGCTGCACCTTTTGCACCCCACAGTATCCGGAACGACCTTTTCCACATCTGGAATGACTCCTCCCAGTATGCACACAGAGTGCACATTGGATTACTTCCCTTCCTTGGCAGCCATAATCGTAAGGCGTCCCATTACATGGCTAACGTTGCAGCTCCCATGTAGCAGTAATCCCACCTTCTGTGACTGCTCAGACCTTGCAGGCCGAGAGGCTTCCCCTGAAACACGCAAGTGACTGTATCTGGCTCAGTGTGTTTATCAGACACTGTCAGCACCTGTAACCTGTTCAGCAGACGAACCATGGAGGCAGTGTGGTGGGCCCCCTGAAGTTTCTTTCGCTTCCTGCAGCACCTTGGGACGACCTCACACTCGACACCAGGTGTGCGGGCAGCACCCAGGTGGCCACAATAGTGCGCCGATCAGTGAACACGTGGTACGTCCTGGACGGGACCGATGACCCCGCTGTTTGGCCCCCGTAGCCTAATCAACCGACCAACCGACACACTAAATACAGCACACATATGCTCCAGCCAGTTACTATAATGAGGGATTGTGTCTGATAAATACACAAACACGCACCAAATTTAGGTGTTCAAACTAAATAGCACAGAGGGAATTCACAATAAGTCACATCTTATGAGAAGCCGTGTCAGATCATAAACGAAACGGTGTACTTCAACGCGCTACCCCCGCGACGAAAGCACCACTCGAGTTTCTCTTCTATCGTCCGCAACTGGAATTGGATGAACATCGCTATGAACTTTCCCTACCAATTCTTTCTAGTACGAATCCCTGATGGACGAGAAATACTGAACTACTGCTCGAAGAGGAGTTTTGTAAGCTACTGCATTTGTGGGTGGACCACATTTGCAGAAGAATTTCCCAATCAATTTCAGTCTAGCGTTTGCAGAAGATTCTCCCGATGAATTTCAGCCTGGCATCTGCCTTTCCTACGACTGGTTTTACATGGCCGTTAATCTTTAAATCGCTTCGTACTCCGAATCTCAGACATTTTATAGATGCGAGTGTTTCCAGGATTTGTTCGGCAACCTCGAAAGCACAGCACACAATAATGGAGGCTGCAAAGGTTTTGGCGACGATTTTCCTGTCGGAAGCGAAGCGCGAATCACGTGCAGGTACTTACCATTTGGTAGAAGAAGGGGTGCGTGAGCGCGAGCCAGCGCTCCACAGCCATGACGATGGCTACGCAGCCGGAGCCGAGCCCGAAGAGGCGCCAGAGGACGCGCACGACGCAGGACCAGTACTCGGAGAAGTACTCGCAGGGCAGGTAGAGCTTGAGGTAGAGCTGCAGCAGCATGCCGGTGAGCGCGACCAGGTCGTTGGCGGCGAGGCAGCGCAGCATCAGCGCGTGGCGGCGGTGGCGCGCCTGGCCGCGCAGGATCAGCAGCGCGGCGACGTTGCCCGCGACGCCCAGCACGTACGTGAGTGTGATGGCCAGCTGCCGGCCAGGGCCCAGCGGACGCCGCCCGCACCCACCCTGCGCCGCCGCCGCCGCCGCCGCCGTAGCAAGCGTCGCGTTCATCTGCCGGCACACAGCGCGCGCCCCATTCAACTACCCAGCTGTGATTACTGCATTTTACGTACACCAACAGAATGTGATAAATACTATCATCCGAGAACAATTACAACCAAAACTAAACTCCGTCCGAACAGGCCTCGAAAGACCCGATGGTACCGACCGACCGACCGCCGTGTCATCCTCAGTCTATAGGCGCCACTGGTTGCGTATTGACTCGCGCGGCGCGAGTGCAAGGCATACGCAAGAAACTACGAACGAGCTACAACAATAAGTTATGGCTCTGCTTAAAATTTGACAATTTCGTGAAACATTTGACGAAATAGCGTTAAATCCTACCACAGCACAAACTCCTACTGCGTTTGTACAAATTGACAACGAGTTCTCATACACCACCGATATGTATGGATATATATAAAAATTTATGCAGGTTTTTTTGCGTTAAGGTAACAGACAATGACGAATACGTTTTCCTCCAAAAGATAACACCTGACTGAATCCAGTGTAATATTTTATCTGCTTACGAGATACGGTAATGATTTTCAAAGTATGTAGCAAATGAGCAATTCAGTCCCTGTCCATATAGTAGAATAACAGATAAAAACTTTATCAGATTTTAATCAGTTTGCCGGCAGGAGTGGCCGAGAGGTTCTAGGCGCTACAGTCTGGAACCGCGCGACCGCTACGGTCGCAGTTTCGAATCGTGCCTCGGGCATGGATGTGTGTGATGTCCTTAGGTTAGTTAGGTTTAAGTAGTTCTAAGTTCTAGGGGACTGATGACCTTAGAAGTTAAGTCCCATAGTGCTCAGAGCCATTTAAACCATTTTTTTAATAGTTTGAAAACAATACGACGGCATTCAGAAGAATCAATCAAAACAAGTAATCAAGAATTAAATGCTGAACAAACGAAACAGATCGTAATAAACCGACGAATTTTTATCGCGCGAATGGGTTACAGCTCTAAGAACCATCTTGGAAGTAATACAATCAGACGTCACTATATCGCGGGACGAAGTAAAACTTGAGAATTCGACAGAATCATTATTGAGATCTTATATGTAAATAAAAGTTGCCATTGATATGTATTACCTGCATTCTAGAAGATATTTCAGACCGTATTCCACATTTATTTTTATTACTAAAATCAATAGTGCATCAAAAGCGCTAACACACGTCGTCGGGATAGTACCAACAAATGGCTCTAGATGACAGGCCGATCAAAAGATCGAATAGAACCCGAGATTTTCGGAACTGTGACGTAAACTCTTCGAACAGTTCGAGTCGTGTTCAAACACAGCCCTGTGCAGGGGCACGTCACCAGCCCAGCGCTGACCGCTGTCAGTTTTCGTGACTGGAGGCGCTTCTTCTCGAGCAAGTAGCAGCTTTCCGCAGATCGGGACCGTGACACATCCAAGTGCTAGCCAAGACCCACAGCGCATCTTTTTGGCGATCTGACGGCAACTGATATTACCACTGAGGCAAGACCGTTGGCAAACAACAGTTATACCTTACAATATTTTAAAAATTAAGAATTATTTTTTCTCTTAAAGGAACTCTTACACGGTCCAGCCTCATTAATGTGATCACCGTCTACGTTCGACGTAAAGGTGCAATATCCACTCAGCGACGGCGCGTGGCAGCACGGGCAGTGGAGGGTATACACAGTGTGTCGAGCAGGACACGAAAAACAGTGCAGTCACTGGCGATTTATCTGACGTGCAGTAGGGCACGATCATTGGCGTTCGAGCCGAGTCGAAGCATATCCGAAATAGCTGTTCGGATGCCGTCGTGGTTAAAGTACTCCGTGGATGGTAAAACGGTGCTAAACGAAACCGGCGCCAAAGCAACTGTGGTGCACCACGGGCAATAGATGATAGGGATCAACGACGGCAGCGGAGATATGTACTCCCCGGATTTAAACCGAATCGTCTGTGGGACAATCTCGATCGTGCTGCACGCGCCGCGGGTACTCAACAGAGAAACCTAGCGCAGCTGCCCATACCACTGTTGTCGGCATGCCTCCACATCTCTGTCGGTACCTTTCAGAATCCCGCTGCACGGCTCGCCCTGCAAAAGGTGTTTATTCACGCTTCTGACAGGTCGTCACATTAATGTTCCATGCATAGATCTGTTGACAAATGTACTTCCCATTTCATTCGTCTTTATAAACGGGAATTTAAAACTGATGAGCTTCTTGTGTTTCTTTACGTGATCTTCCGTATAGTTTGGTTTTACACACATCGAAAAAAGTTTTGCATCATCCCGATTCCCAGAACTCCTGAAGATAGACGTTGACTGTGGATACTCTATCACAGACACAAACACTTTGTCTGTTCAGAGATGTCACTAAACCCGCTCAAAGATGTAAACAACCATGCATGGGCAACGCCTATTAGACGGAAGGGGTCCGACAGCCGATCAGTTCCACTCATTCCACCAGGAAGGAGATACACAGCTCGTGTTATCTGTAGTTCAACCACGTCTAGACGGTCAATACCGCGGTACGATCGTGTCCGCATTGTTACTTTGTGCCAGAAAAGGCCCTCAACAAGGGGAAGTGTCCAGGCGTCTCGGAGTGAACCAAAGCGATGTTGTTCGGACATGGAGAAAATACATAGAGAAAGTTACTGTCGATGACATGCCTCGCCCAAGGGCTACTACTACAGTGGATGACCGTTACCTACAGATTATGGTTCAAATGGCTCTGAGCACTATGGGACTTAACATCTGTGGTCATCAGTCCCCTAGAACTTAGAACTACTTAAACCTAAGGACATCACACACATCCATGCCCGAGGCAGGATTCGAACCTGCGACCGTAGCAGTCGCGCGGTTCCGGACTGAGCGCCTAGAACCGCCTACAGATTACGGCTCGGACGAACACTGACAGCAATGCCACCACGTTGAATAATGCTTTACGTACAGCCACAGGACGTCGTGTTACGATTCAAACTGTCGCAATAGGCTGCATGCTGCGCAAGTTCACTCCCGACGTCCATGGCGTGGTCCATCTTTGCAACCATGACACCAGGTAGCGCGGTACAGACTGGCCCATCAACATGCCGACGGGACTGCTCAGGACTGGCATCACGTTCTCTTCACCGATGAGTGTCGCATATGCCTTCAACCAGACAATCGTCGGAGACTTGTTTGGAGGCAACCCGGTCAGGTTAAACGCCTTAGACACACTTTCCATCGAATGCAGCAAGGTGGAGGTTCCCTCCTGTTTTGGGGTGACATTATGTGGGGCCGACGTACGCCGCTGGTAGTCACGGAAAGCGAAGGTAACGGTCGTACGGTACGTGAATGCCATCCTCCGAACGATAGTGCAAACATACCAGCAGCATATTAGCAAGGCATTCCTCTTCATGGGCGACAATTCGCGCCCCATCGTACACATCTTGTGAATGACTTCCTTCACGATAACGACATCGCTCGACTAGAGTAGCCAGCATGTTCTCCAGACATGAACCCTATCGAACGTGCCTGGGATGGATTGAAAAGCGCTGTTTATGGACGACGTGACCCTCCAACTACTTTGAGGGATCTACGCCGAATCGCCGTTGAGGAGTGGGACAATCTGGACCAACGGTGCCTTGATGAACTTGTGGATAGTATGCCACGACGAAACACGCATGCATCAATGCAAGAGGACGTGCTACTGGGTATTAGAGGTACCAATGTGTATAGCAATCTGGACCACCACGGCTGAAGGTCTCGCTCTATAGTGGTACAACCTGCAATGTGTGGTTTTCATGAGCAAAAAAAAGTGCGGAAATGATGTTTATGTTGATTTCTATTCCAATTTCCTATACAGGTTCCGGATCACTCAGAACCGAGGTGATACAAACCTTTTTTTGATGAGTATATATATATATATATATATATATATATATATATATATATATATATATATATATATATATATATATATTAGACTAGCGAAACCGGTATACTTCACACTTACTAAATATGTATGGAAATTGGGTATACGAACTTAATCTCATTCTTCCCCCTCTCGCTGTCCATTTCCTCCTCTGCCCTGTCTTTGTCAATCTCTTCCTTCTCTCCCTCTCTCCGTCCATCTCCTCCGTCCCCTTCCCTTCGACCATTCCACCCTCTCTCTCTATGTCCACTTCCACACTCTCACTGACCTTGAGCATTGTTTATTGTTACTGCCAACGAAAGTCGCTTAGTGTAAATGGTAAAATCGGTTGGGATCATCGGCATGTGGGTTGAGAGACACCGCTCACGCAGCTGGAAATGTGAGAATAGCAGCTTCATTGACAGTATTTCGCATACGAAGAGAATTACGAAGTTTCAGACGATTCAGATTCCGTAAGCCACAAATACAAATTTCTTGATTTTTATTAAAACCTGCTGTGAGGATGAAATTGAAACTGCATGTATTAGTCTATAAAACTATTGTTTACAATTTTAGATACAAAGCAAGAATATACACTGATGAGCCAAATCATTATGACGACTGGCCACCCCGACGTTGGCGTTGCGGGCACGCGGCGCGGTAACAAAATGATGCAGACACGGACGGAGGATCAGATATGGGCTGCAAATGTGGAGATCCATTGAGTTAAGCGACTTTGAAAATGGGCAGAGAAATAGACGACAGAGGGATAGAGGAACAATTAAAATGGCTCAAAAGAGGAAAGGCCGCTGGACCTCATGGGATACCAGTTCGATTTAACACAGAGTACGCGAAGGAACTTGCCCCCCTTCTTGTAGCGGTGTACCGTAGGTCTCTAGAAGAGCGCAGCGTTCCAAAGGATTGGAAAAGGGCACAGGTCATCCCCGTTTTCAAGAAGGGACGTCGAACAGATGTGCAGAACTATAGACCTATAACTCTAACGTCGATCAGTTGTAGAATTTTGGAACACGTATTATGTTCAAGTATAATGACTTTTCTAGAGACTAGAAATCTACTCTGTAGGAATCAGCAGAGGTGTCGAAAAAGACGGTCGCGTGAAACCCAGCTCGCGCTATTCGTCCACGACACTCAGAGGGCCATAGACACGGGTTCGCAGGTAGATGCCGTGTTTCCTGACTTCCGCAAGGCGTTCGATACAGTTCCCCACACTCGTTTCATGAACAAAGTACGAGCATATGGACTATCAGACCAATTGTGTGATTGGATTGAAGAGTTCCTAGATAACAGAACGCAGCATGTCATTCTCAATGGAGAGAAGTCTTCCGAAGTAAGAGTGATTTCAGGTGTGCCGCAGGGGAGTGTCATAGGACAGTTGCTATTCACAATATACATAAATGACCTTGTGGATGACATCGGAAGTTCACTGAGGCTTTTTGCAGATGATGCTGTGGTGTATCGAGAGATTGTAACAATGGAAAATTGTACTGAAATGCAGGAGGATCTGCAGCGAATTGACGCATGGTGCATGGAATGGCAATTGAATCTCAATGTAGACAAGTGTAATGTGCTGCGATACATAGAAAGATAGATCCTTTATCGTTTAGCTACAAAATAGCAGGTCAGCAACTGGAAGCAGTTGCCGGCCGGAGTGGCCGAGCGGTTAAAGGCGCTACAGTCTGGAACCGCACGACCGCTACGGTCGCAGGTTCGAATCCTGCCTCGGGCATGGATGTGTGTGATGTCCTTAGGTTAGTTAGGTTTAGGTAGTTCTAAGTTCTAGGGGACTTATGACCACAGCAGTTGAGTCCCATAGTGCTCAGAGCCATTTGAACCATTTGAACTGGAAGCAGTTAATTCCATAAATTATCTGGGAGTACGCCTTAGGAGTGATTTAAAATGGAATGATCATATAAAGTTGATCGTCGGTAAAGCAGATGCCAGACTGAGATTCATTGGAAGAATCCTAAGGAAATGCAATTCGAAAACAAAGGAAGTAGGTTACAGTACGCTTGTTCGCCCACTGCTTGAATACTGCTCAGCAGTGTGGGATCCGTAACAGACAGGGTTGATAGAAGAGATAGAGAAGATACAACGGAGAGCAGCGCGCTTCGTTACAGGATCATTTAGTAATCGCGAAAGCGTTACGGAGATGATAGATAAACTCCAGTGGAAGACTCTGCAGGAGAGACGCTCAGTAGCTCGGTACGGGCTTTTGTTAAAGTTTCGGGAACATACCTTCACCGAAGAGTCAAGCGGTATATTGCTCCCTCCCACGTATATCTCGCGAAGAGACCATCAGGATAAAATCAGAGAGATTAGAGCCCACACAGAAGCATACAGACAATCCTTCTTTCCACGAACAATACGAGACTGGAATAGAAGGGAGAACCGATAGAGGTACTCAAGGTACCCTCCGCCACACACCGTCAGCTGGCTTGCGGAGTATGGATGTAGATGTAGATGTAGAAAGTGAACGAGTATCTCGAAAATGACGAAGCTGATCCCTAATGCGATGGGACCGATGACCTCGCTGTTTGGTTCCCTCCCCCGAATCAAGCAAACAGCAGCTGCCAACTACCTTCATCCCTTCGTGCTTGATGTCTTCATATTTCAGCAGTATAATTGTCCATGTCTCGGAGATAGTGGCATGCTACTGTGGTATGAGGAGCATTATAGTGAACTCACGTTGATGCCTCGGTCACCAATTCGCCTGATGTGAATACTATGAAACTCAGCCTGCCCGGTTAGCCGTGCGGTCTCACGCACTGCTTTCCGAGCGGGGAGGCGTGCTGGTCCCCGGCACGAATCCGCCCAGCTTATTAGTGTCCAGGTCCGGTGTGCCGGTAAGTCTGTGAATGGTTTTTAGGCGGTTTTCCATCTGCGTCGGCAAATCGGGCTGGTTGCCCTTATTCCGACTCAGTTACACTATGTCGGCGAATGCTGCGCAAACACTGTCTCCACGTACGCGTACACCATAATAACTGTACCACTCAAACATTTTGGGTTACACTCGTCTGGTGTGAGATGTTCCAGGGGGGCCCACTGGGGGCCGTACCGCACACAATAACCCTGGGTTCGGCGAGGAGCGGCGGTGAGTGAGTGAACTGCTGTAGCCTGTTGTGGGGTTGTGCACCATTGAGGGCTAAGGCGGGGACGAAGTCTCTTCGTCGTTTCTAGGTCCTCAGTTCAATACAATACAATGAAACCCTTCTGGGTAGCTATCTGGCGCCATCATTGCGTAATCACATCACCGGCCCATTTTCTATGCGAATTACATGACCTATGCCTAGACATCTAATGCTACATACCTCCACAAGCCTATCATCAAACTGTGGGATCTCTGATACGCAGAATCAGTCACTTATTTTTTTCCCAGAGGTGGACAAACAAGCCATTAAGCGGGTGGTGAAAACGTTTTGGGTCAACAGTGTATATGGGAGAAACAATTTGCTTCGTAAATGCCCTGCTATCGTAGTTAATGTGAGAAAGAAACGAAAACGCAAATTTTCATACCACAGAAAAGCATAGCATTTTCTTTCTTGCTGTCAGTTGTAACAGAAAGCCTGTACACTGTTTCTTTTTTTATATCCAGCTTTTTTCCATTTGAAGGTTTATTAAAGTATAGTGTAAAAATGTGAAGTAAGTCAATAAAGAACTTTACGAGATTTTTGCTAACAACGTTTCCGCTTTATATGTACAGATATAAGACAAACGTTGGCTGTGGATGTTGTATCACGAACACAGTCCCTTTGACTGTTCAGAGATGGCACTAAACCCGCTCAAAGATGTAAACAAGCATGCATGAGCAGTGCCTATTAGACGGAGGGGATTCGACAGCCGATCAGTTCCAGTCGTTCCACCAGGAAGGAGGTACACGGCTAGTGTTGTCTGTACTTCAACCATGCCTAGACGGTCAGTACAACGATTCGATCGCGTCCGCATTGTTACTTTGTGTCAGGAAGGGCTCTCAACAAGGGAAGTGTCCAGTCGTCTCGGAATGAACCAAAGCGATGTTGTTCGACCATTTAGGAGATACAGAGAGACAGGAACTGTCGATGACATGCCTCGCTCTGGCTGCCCAAGGGCTACTACTGCAGTGGATAACAGCTACCTACGGATTATGGCTCGGAGGAACTCTGACAGTAACCCCATCATGTCGAATAATGCTTCTCGTGCAGCCACAGGACGTCGTGTTACGACTCAAACTGTGCGAAATAGGCTGCATAATGCGAAATTTCACTCCCGACGTCCATGGCGAAGTCCATCTTTGCATCGACGACACCAAACAGCGCGGTACAGATGGGTCCAACAACATGCGGAATGGATCGCTCAGGACTGGCATCACGTTCTCTTCACCGATGAGTGTCGCATATTTCTTCAACCAGACAATCGCCAGAGACGTGTTTGGAGGCAACCCGGTCAGGCTGAACGCCTTAGACACACTGTCCAGCGAGTCCAGCAACGTGAAGGTTCCGTGCTGTTTTGGGGTGGCATTATGTGGGGACGACGTACGCCGCTGGTAGTCATGGAAAGCGCCGTAACGGCTGTACGATCCGTGAATGCCATCGTCCGACCGATATTGCAACCATATCAGCATCATATTGGCGAGGCATTCCTCTTCATGGACGACAATTCGCACCCCCATCGTGCAAATCTTGTCAATGACTTCCTGCAAGATAACAACATCGCTCGACTAGAGTGCGCAGCATGTTCTCCAGTCATGAACCCTATCGACATGTCCGGGATAGATTGGAAAGAGCTGTTTATGGATGACGTGACCCACCAACCACTCTGCGGGATCTACGCCGAATCGCCGTTTTATATATGCCCGTCCGAACGTTCGTTAGTGTTTCATGTAAAAATTTAAAGTAAATAGGTCATTAACTTTTCCATATTTTTGGTAACAATCTTAAACAACGGTCCGCAGCTCGTGGTCGTGCGGTAGCGTTCTCGCTTCCCACGCCCGGGTTCGATTCCCCGCGGGGTCAGGGATTTTCTCTGCCTCGTGATGACTGGGTGTTGTGTGATGTCCTTAGGTTAGTTAGGTTTAAGTAGCTCTAAGTTCTAGGGGACTGATGACCATAGTTGTTAGGTCCCATACTGCTCAGAGCCATTAAACAACGACTTGTCTTGATATAGTAGTCTAAAGGTTTAGATCTGACGCTTGTATTGTAATGATTTAGTCAGAACAAAGCACTTGTAACATGATATAAATTGAAACCATCCACTGCGCTTTTGCGTCCGTATGTTCAAAATGGTGCAAATGGCTCTGAGCACTATGGGACTTAACATATGTGGTCATCAGTCCCCTAGAACTTAGAACTACTTAAACCTAACTAACCTAAGAACATCACACACATCCATGCCCGAGGCAGGATTCGAACCTGCGACCGTAGCAGTCGTGCGGTTCCGGACTGAGCGCCTAGAACCGCTAGACCACCGCGGCCGGCGTCCGTATGTTACGGCTAATCTCAGGAACTACGGTAGGGATTTTGATACGCTTTTCACTGACAGACTGAATGAGGAGAAAGATTTATGTCTATCATTACGTATTACAAACAAGTCGTCCAGCCGTAGACACGCAGTGCTACCTGAGCGAAGCCGGTGCAGGCTGATAATAATATACTAATTGTCTCGCGCTATCGTTAATTTGTCTTCATACAATTTGGTTATGTAATACGATGTGTTTTATGCTGTGTCATAAATTCAGACAATTTGTATCACTGAGAGACAATTTTATCTGGTGAAAATGGGTGTTCCTGAAACAAGTAGAAAAAAGTAGCTACAAATAAAACAGTACATATGGTTTGAAACTGTGTACTAGAGGACAACTAGAGGCCGTAGTCTTTACCTTCCGCGCGAAAATGTTATACTTAGCCTTAGTTCAGCAGTTGTTAAGGAAATTATACTGAAGGGTCCTAATATACGTAATCTGATGAAAGATGATATTTTGAAACACTTTTGGGGAGAGAAGAGAAGGAAACATGGGCTTCATTCCAGACAGAGCTATAAAAATTCCTTTGGCAACAACAGAGGTTCCGATACACATAAACTGATAGATAAGATACTGAAGGCTGGTGAAAGTATGAAACGCGAAATGTCTGTTGATTTTTCGTCATTTTCATTTTCGATTTTATCCAGAAAATCTTGTTGAAGTAACTGACGAACTTTGAGAACGTTTTCATCAGAACATTGAAATCCTCTAGAAACGTTGCCAGGATAACTTAAATCCATCTATGCAGGCCAATATCTGCTGGAAATCGTGAGACATACTGCTCAGTCGGAATATAAGACACAGGCTAAAAGAAAACGAAAGTAGGCTGGAGTCACTTGTTAAGAAATGCACCGAAGAGCCAAAACATTATGACAAACTACCATCGTGAAATTGAATGCCGATTTTTGGCGGTGTGAGCATGAGAAGCGGCAAGGCAACTATTCAAGGCGAGCAGAAAAGAATGGGTAATCATTCTTCCAACAATACGGGCAGAGAATGGGGGGAAATCCAATTACGTAAGCGATTTTGACTAAGCGCAGATTGGAATGGCTCATCGTTTGGGAACGAGCGTCTTGTTTTATGTTTATTATTTTTTAATAATCTGAGCACTATGGGACTTAACATCTGTGGTCATCAGTCCCCTAGAACTTAGAACCTAACTAACCTGAGGACATCACACACATCCATGCCCGAGGCAGGATTCGAACCTGCGACCGTAGCGGTCACGCAGTTCCAGACTGAAGCGCCTAGAACCGCATGGCCACACCGGCCGGCCGAGCGTCTTGAAAACGGCGAAACTGGTCGGATGTTAGTGTACAACTGTCATAAGAACATGCATGAAAAGTGGCTGAAAGGCGGTGAAATCACAAGTGGGCGATAGAGTGATCAACGTCTATGACTCATTAGAGAACGTGGAGGTCGTATGCTTGATCGCACTGTAAAGCAGAATAGGTGGCCATCTTTGACAGAACTGACAACAAAATGCAGCTGCCTGCACAAGTGATCCACACACCGTTCAGTGCACATTACTGAACATACGGCTCAGCAGCAGACGACACGTACGTGTTCCAATTATTGACCCAACTACGCAACTGGCCATTAAAATTGCTACACCACGAAGATGCTGTGCTACAGACGCGAATTTTAACCGACAGGAAGAAGATACTGTGATATACAAATGATTAGCTTTTCAGAGCATTCACACAAGGTTGGCGCCGGTGGCGACACCTACAACGTGCTGACATGAGGAAAGTTTCCAACCGATTTCTCATACACAAACAGCAGTTGACCAGCGTTTCCTGGTGAAACATTGTTGTGATGCCTTTGTGTAAGGAGGAGAAATGCGTACCATCACGTTTCCGACTTTGATAAAGGTCTGATTGTACCCTATGGGGATTGCGGTTTACCGTATGGCGACATTGGTGCTCGCGTTCGTCGAGATCCAATGACTGTTAGCAGAATATGGAATCGGTGGGTTCAGGAGAGTAATAAGGAACGCCGTGCAGGATCCCAACGGTCTCGTATCACTAGCAGTCGAGATGACAGGCATCTTATCCGCATCGTTGTAACGGGCCGTGCAGCCACGTCTCGATCCCTGAGTCAACAGATGGGGACGTTTGCAAGACAACAACCATCTGCACGAACAGTTCGACGACGTTTGCAGCAGCATGGACTATGAAGTCGGAGACCAGGGCTGCGGTTACCCTTGACGCTGCATCATAGACAGGAGCGCCTGCTATGGATTACTCAACGACGAACCTGGGCGCACGAATGGCTAAACTTCATTTTTTCGGATGAATCCAGGTTCTGTTTACAGCATCGTGATGGTCGCATCCGTGTTTGGCGACATCGCGGTGAACGCACATTGGAAGCGTGTATTCGTCATCGCCATACTGGCGTATCACCCGGCGTGATGGTATGGGGTGCTATTGGTTACACGTATCGATCACCTTTTGTTCGCATTAACGGCACTTTGAACAGTGGACGTTACATTTCAGATTTGTTACGACGCGTGGCTCTACTCTTCATTCGATCTCTGCTAAACCCTACATTGCAGCAGGATAATGCACGACCGCATGTTGTAGGTCTTGTACGGGCCTTTCTGGATACAGAAAATGTTCGACTGCTGCCCTGGCCAGAACATTCTGCAGATCTCTCACCAATTGAAAACGTCTGGTCAATGGTGGCCGAGCAACTGGCTCGTCACAATACGCCAGTCACTACTCTTGATGAACTGTGGTATCTTGTTGAAGCTGCATGGGCAGCTGTACCTGTACACGCCATCCAACCTCTGTTTGACTCAATGCCCAGGCGTATCAAGGCCGTTATTAGGGGCAGAGGTGGTTGTTCAGGGTACTGATTTCTCAGGATCTACGCACCCAAATTGCGTGAAAATGTAATCACATGTCAGTTCTAGTATCATATATTTGTCTAATGAATACCCGTTTACCATCTGCATTTCTTTTTGGTGTCGCAATTTTAATGGCCAGTAGTGTACATCGTTAGTTACGACCGCAGTGGACACGGGATTGTGCTATGACAGACACTCTCCTGGGCTTCCGTTGGACCAGTGGAAGTAATTGAAGGCACCAGACAGCAGTGGAGCACGCCAACATTATTGCGGACCACCTGCATCCCTTCACGTTGGATGTCTTGTCTGACGGCGATGGCCGCTTCCAGCAGGATAACTCAACTTGCCACAGTGGTTTGAGGTGCGTGATTTGAATTGACATTGATGTCTTGGCCACCAAATGCTCCTGATCTTAACCTGATGGAAACCATCTGGAACGCCACCGGGCACCAGCTTCGCGCCTCCACAAACCACCGGCTGCTAATTTGAGTAAATTGCGTGACTTATGGGCAGATATCTGGTGCAAAATACCTACCAATAATATTTCAGGAGAACTGCTGTTGTACTGCGTCCACAGGTGGATCGACACGTTTTTAACGTTCTGGTTCGTCAGTCTAAAATTTTGCGAATAATTATTAATAGCTATCACGGTATTCGGTGCACGAGCCGATTCGAGAGAATTACACTGTCATTTCATAATTGTGCAGCGCAACAGTCGCTGCACAAATTGCATTTAATATGTACATGACGTTAGTCAGTCGAACGAAGCTTCACACGTACTAAATTAGTAACATTATCGGATGCTACTCGCAGATTTCACGAGGCATGACTGAGCTGCACACAACTGGAAATTCGTCGCTCCCTCGAAATTACTTAGTGGCGCTCCTTTCGTACGCTGAGCGAATGATTTTTCAGAACATGATATCCCATTCACTCAGACAATACTGTAACGGTAGAGGTATAAAAATATATGTTACGATGTCATCCCTCACCGAAGTGAATTTTCCTTTCGCTGCATCTGGACGTTCGTAGTATTTGTAACCTTAAGAGCGCAAGAGCGTGGTGAGCTGTGGGATAGTTTGAAAGAAATTAGAGTGCCTGCACATCTTGTCACGTCAGTCAGATCGCTTTATTCCAATCGAGAGGTAATAATTCAAAAACAACATGGGTAAGTGACTGGCTCATACAAACGGTATCAAAATTTTCCATTCGAAGGCCACCCTGAAACTTACCTACATGTCGGAGCCTAGATAGCCGCATCGGAGTCGCGCTAGGTTGCATTTACGCTGCAGCAACGCCCCCAAGCGAAAAATTTTTACCGGCCCTTATAATGCGAACTGCTACATATCAGGATTGTATTTTACGATCTTTTCTCTCCAACAGATATACAGAGAAAGACAGGTTTGATAGAAACTCTCGCACTCGAATAGTAACTCGTAATATAGGCCCTAATTATGCACAAGACACAAACGTCTCACAAGAAACATCTGATCGTGAAGTTAATAACTAAAAATGAGAAGTCCAGCAATTATTTGAATATCGACAGGATAAAAACCGTAAGTGTTAAGAATATCTTTAAAAACATTAATTGAAGTTCTTTATGGGAAGTATGTCTTGCTAGGAACGGAAACCCCAAAAGAGAAGATGGAAGTCACAGAACGCTTTGGGTATATAGCTTGAGAAAGATCTGCCGGCCGGTGTGGCCGTGCGGTTCTAGGTGCTTCAGTTTGGAACCGCGTGACCGCTACGGTCGCAGGTTCGCATCCTGCCTCGGGCATGGATGTGTGTGATGTCCTTAGGTTAGTTACGTTTAAGTAGTTCTACGTTCTAGGGGACTGATGACCATAGATGTTAAGTGTCATAGTGCTCAGAGCCATTTGCATTTTTGAAAAAGATCTGTGTATAATCACGGCTGAAGTGGTGGAGCAGACACGGAATGGGATGTGCGCTGCATAAAAAGACGGAGTGAGCTGACGAGTCACCTGTTATGAGTCTTCTCATTGAACGCCACGTCGGCACCGACCGAAGTGGCGCAGTGGTCAGCATACGGGAGGACGACGGTCAAACCCGCGTCCGGCCATCCCGATTTAGCTTTCCCGTGATTTCCCTATATCGCTTCTGGCAAGTGCCGGGTTGGTTCCTTTGAAAGGGCACGGCTGACTTCCTTCCCCATCCTTCCATAATCCGATGGGCCCGAAGACCTCGCTATTTGGTCCACCCCCCGCCCTCCCCCCCCCCCTCCCCCAAATCAACCGGCCACGTCAGCGACTCAAGTGTCACTATCCCGCCAGGAGCATCTTCGCATCATTGAGAAGTGAAGACTAGGTTGAATGCAGACTCAAAAATCCATCGTCCGGCCGGGATTCGATTGCACGACCTTTCGTTTTCCAGGCACGCGTTTTAGCACAAGACCACGAGGTCCAGCTACTGAGGAGTCGTACGGTACGCCCAAACCAGTATGTGCATGTGCTTTCCTCCTCCTTATCGCTGAAAGTGGTAACGGCTCTGTGGTGGTTTCAGAATATTTCACTACTCCTACTGTAACGTTCGCAGAAAGGAATTCGACCTTAGAGAATTTGAAATGAGCAAGAGCTTTGTACGCTTGCGATGACGCCCGTAAGAAGTACGTCGCCATCCACGCTTCTTCCTGTGCTCAGGTATCGTTTGACATTTCGTGGATGAAATTCAATACCTTCCACAGCATTCCCAGTCATCTAACTGGAAAATTATGGATCGACTTTCGTCCGTGTCAGAGTCAAGAATCACCTCTGCCATTATCGCTGGCATTTTTCCTTACTGCATGAAAAATAATACAACTTTACTCTCCACACAGTCCACGAGATGTACCAATTCAGTCCCTGACAGATTCATTCCGTATTAATCAATGCGCAACGGGTGGCAGAGTGAAAGCAAAATAAAGTATCTACTTGTTGTGACTCAGATTACACAACTCACGCTAGAGTGTTGCCACGTCTCTGGCATGAAAACAGCTCGGAGTCGCCGACCTGACAAGGAGACCAAGCGCCAATCGGATTTTAGTAATTTTTTATATTTATAGCACGTGAACTTCAGAACTCAGATAACAATCCTGCAAAGCATGACAATGCAACTCTAAAATGTTCTCGAGAAAATCGACTATGCAGTTACCCGAGCGCATTAATACCCTGAAGTAAGATCAATGTTTCAACAAGCAGCATGGCTCTATGGTAGAACCTTTGCCTGTTACCTAAGCGGTATTATATGTTCAACGAGCATTTCCGTGTGGTGTAGAGAACAAAAAGATAAGAAAAGTTAAATTTTTTTGTTTTTTTTAACTGAAACAATCTTTATTAACAATGTTTTATAAAAGATCGGTAATTAAGAATTTATGTTTACAGTCAAAACTCGATTTATAATGCCATATGTAATTGGACATAAGAAGGCGTATATTTTTCATAATAATGACAATTATGCATGTGTTAACCGAACAAATAATAATAATAATAATAATGATAATAATAATGACCGAAACAAGACTCGAATCAGCTGCATGCTACTGATTTTTTTTTCCTGTCTTCACGTATTTTACACTTCACAGCACTTTTCATAGAAGTTGAACCTTTGTTTAAATACTTGCGTCAGCTGGGAATCGAACAGAGGCCTCCTATGTGCCAGGTAGCACTCTACCACACTGCCACGCAGCCTGTCGAAATAGGATCGTGTTTTGGGGTATTAAAGTCCCTCCGACAACTTCAAAGTCGATTTTATCGAGAATTTTTCAGAGATGCATCGAACAGCTTTGGGAAACTGGTGTTTCTGTTCTGAGCTTCATTTACCACAAACGTGTCTCCTTGTGACGTCGTTACTACTCACGAAATAGAAGGAACGAGCCGGACTACAACTGCTGACCTTTCTTACGCCTCGTCCGCCTCCGTACTTGAGTGGTTGCCATGCAGAGGACCGAGGTTCGATTTCCAGTACTGCCAGGGATTTTTTCCTTTGTGGGAGGACTAATACGGAATGCAGTCAGCCTCGTGATGCCGACAGAGTTGTCATCTGACCGAGCAGTAGCGGCTCCACGGCCTGGAAAGTCTGCTAAACGGCCAGCAGATTGGTGTGCTGACCACATGCTCCTTCTTACCGCACCCGCATACCGCCGCAAGGCAGATGATGATACGACGGCCGGTAGACATCCCTTGGGCCTTCACGACCTGGACTACCTCACTTTACAGACTGATGAGCAGATCTACATCAAAACAAGTAAACTATTCATACACAAACCTACACACGTAGGGCAGTATAGCCGCTAAGATAGCCGTTCAGCGGACTCCAGTCGTCACACTGGAACAACTGGTTAGTAAGTCCGACGTATGCATTCATTAATAGTTGACAGTTGCTACTTAGAGTTTTCTGTGCGTTGAAGTATTTTAGCAAATTTGGTGCTTCAGTTTTCAGCTGACATTTCTTATTGTTTCTAGTCAAATATTTCAGTTGACTTTTCCTTCAGTGTTTTAACTTCGTTGGGTGTCCCAGTGGCCGCTTGAATGTTTCGTTTTAGCTAATATTTTTTTAAAGTTTTGTTGGTATTGGTATTAATTGTGGTTTACTAGTATTACTACAAGTAGTCGCTTCTTAGGACAGAGAGAATTTCGAGAGCGCTGTTGTTAGTTCTATACATACTTCTACTACTGTAACTGAACTTAGGTTACATAGACGTATAGTTTTTTTTTCAGTAACAGTAAAAATTTACCATGACTGAGAAGTGTGGGGTCTGTCGTAGGTTTGTGAATAGTGGGTTACGGTGTAGGGTTTGTTCAAAGTATTTTCATGGGGGGGGGGGGATGTATGCAGTGAGGGGAAGCCAGTGGGCATTCTAGCGAGATGCTCTCCTGAATGCAGAATCTGTAGTAGAAATAAGTTAATAGAGAAGGAGGAGCGTAAGATCTGTGCCCTTCAGGTGCAGTTACAACACGCAAAGGAGGAACTAGATGGTTAAGGATGGTGAAGGGTGCTGGGGAAACGGAACTGGCCGTTGACAAGAAGGCATCTAGGAGGAGGAGGTATTCAGACAGTTTTACTTGACGTATATGCAATAGATCTGACCAACTGTCAGAGTTGAGTGGAGCCTCTTGTAGCTGTAGGTGTAGGGAACATGCAGCAGTCCTCAGCAGTTAGCAGGCCTAGGTTAGTTGCAAAGTCTAACAGAAAGAAGGTTCTGTTGCTAGGTAGTTCGCACGGTAGAAGTGTGAGCCAGCAGTTGCAGGAAGTGTTGGGGAGTGAGTACCAGGTCATCAGCATTGTGAAGCCTAGTGCAGGGTTGGCTCAGGTGACTGACAACATACGGGAGTTATGTAGGAATTTTACGAAGGACGATCAGGTAGTGATAGTGGGTGGAGCAGGGAACAATCTTGATAGGGACGGGGAATATGATGTAGGTGGTGATCTGATAAAGATAGCTACTCAAACTGGTGGCACTAATGTGCATTTCGTGCAACTGTTTCATCGTCACGATTGGCCTCATCTTAATGCGGCTGTTAGGCACGTTAACATGGAGCTGGAGAAGGCACTAATGGCAGATGCCATGGGTCACATTTCAGTGGTGCCAGTTAAGTCTATCAGAAGATCGGATTTCACTAGGCATGGTCTGCACCTCAGTAGGTATGGGAAGGGGAGACTGGCAAAGCTTATAGGTGACAGTGTAGTGGGTGGTGGTGGGATCACTCATGGGAAAATTCCTGTAGTAGTTGGTGTTAGAGCTGCACCATTTTTAGATTGAAGTCAGCTGATAGGTATACCTGCTTAAAGGAAGTCCCTCTAACTAAGCGCTCACTTCAGAAGACGTCATGTTTCGGAGCAGAGAAGCAATTAGCATATTTCATCAAAATATAAAAGGTATTAGAGATAAAGTTAGTGAACTGCTTACAGATGTTGACTCTGAAATAATTGGTGTATCGGAGGACCACTTAAATAATTTGACAATTCAGAGGCTTCCTTTACCACGATACAGATTAGCCGGCTGTTTTTCAACGAGTTCCTTGCGGGGTGGGGGAGTGGCCATGTACGTAAAGAACAGTATTCCATTTGAGTCCATAGGCGTATCACGGCACTCACTGAACACATACTTGAGTGTTGTGCAGGGGCAGTTGAATTTAGTAAAACTAAACTTCTAATTGTTGTTATTTATAGGTCTCCTAAATCTGACCTCAGAGCATTTCTGCTCAAGCTAGAGAGGGTTCTTGATTCACTTTATAGGAAATACCAGCAATTAGTTATATGTGGTGACTTCAATATAAATTTGTATACGACGGTGCAAGAAAAAGGATGTTGGCAGATCTCCTAAATTCATATGATCGGATTCAGACTGTGTTTTCTCCAACTAGGATGCAGGGGAACAGTAGCACAGCCATAGACAATATTTTTATTCATTCTTCATTACTAGATGGGCATTCTGACAGTAAAAGGGTGAATGGCCTTTCAGAACATAATGCACAATTTTTAACACTAAAAGGATTTTGTACTCAAACAAATGTCAGATAAATTTACAAACTATTTAGGAGAGTTAATCCAACAGAAATAGATAGTTTCTTAAACCTCGTCAACGAACAAGAGTGGCAGAACGTTTATAATGCCGATAATATAGTAGACAAACATAATGCTTTTCTCAACACATTTCTCACGCTCTTTGAGAGTTGCTTTACATTAGAACGTTCTAAACCGGGTACTTGCAGTAAAAGACAGCCAGGACGGCTGACTAGTGGGATAAGGATATCATGTTGAACAAAGCGTGAATTATATCAAAATGTTAGAACTAGTCACTATCAAGCTACAGTAGCCCATTACAAATAGTACTGTAAGATGTTTCGGAAGGCAAAGAGTGTGTGGTAAGCAAATATAATGGCTAATTCACAGGATAAAATTTAAACCATATGGTCAGTTGTGAAGGGAGTGTTTGTTCAGCAGCACAAGGTCGACGATATAAAGTCAATTCGTAGTAAAAGTATTTCTGTCACTGATGAATCAGATATATGTGCAGTATTTAACAATCATTTTCTGAGCATTGCTGGTGAATTAAATAAAAATTTAGTTTCTACAAGGAATCATAACTCTCTTGGCAAACGCCTTTGCGAGATTGATGTCTGAAATACTCCTATGTGATACAGACAAGGGGGAGATTTAGTACATAATTACATCACTGCAGACTAAGGACTTCCATGGACGTGATGGAGTGCCTAGCACAATATTATAGTACTGTCCTGCACATGTTAGCCCTGTATTTAGCCATAGCTAATAGAAAATAAATTAACGCTAAATCACAGTAAGACTCATTCATCACAGTTTCTAACACACGATTCAATAAAATCTGTCGTTTTAATTTCACAGAATAAGCGTATGATTAGTGAAACTGAAAAGTTCAAATTTCTAGGTATTCAGATAGATAGTAAACTGTCGTGGAAAGCCCACGTTCAGGATCTTGTTCAAAGACTTAATACTGCCATTTTTACTATTCGAACGGTGTCTGAAGTGAGTGACCATTGGGCACGAAAATTGGTCTACTTTGCTTATTTTCATTCGTTTATGTCGTATGGTATTATATTTTGTGATAGCTCTTCCCATTGAAAAAGGATATTTTTGGCTCAGAAACGGGCGGTTCGGGCAACAAGTGGTGTAAGTTCACGAACCTCTTGTAGACCCCTGTTTACGAGTCTGGGTAAAAAAAAATGGTTCAAATGGCTCTGAGCACTATGGGACTTAACATCTATGGTCATCAGTCCCCTAGAACTTAGAACTACTTAAACCTAACTAACCTAAGGACATCACACACATCCATGCCCGAGGCAGGATTCGAACCTGCGACCGTAGCGGTCACGCGGTTCCAGACTGAAGTGCGTAGAACCGCAAGGCCACACCGGCCGGCACGAGTCTGGGTATTTTGACATTGGCCTCTCAGTATATATTCCTTACTGTCATTTCTTGTTAACAGTATCAGCTTATTCCCAAGTATCAGCAGCTTTCACTCAGTTAATACGCGGCAGAAATCAAACCTGCATTTGGATCGGACTTCCTTAACTCTTGTGCAGAAAGGTGTGCAGTATACTGCTGCACTCATTTTTAATAAGCTACCACTATAATTCAAAAATCTTAGCAGTAATCCACACGCTTTGAAACAGAAACTGAAGAGTTTCCTCACGGGTCACTCCTTGTATTCTGTCGAAGAATTCCTTGAAATATTAAGCTGATTATTGTTATATTGTTGATTGCGTTTACTTAATCTTATGGATTGACTTTTTCGGGTTCATAAACATTTTATTTTTATCTGTTATTACTTTTATGCTGTAATTTCGTGTACTGACACGTTCCATGACCTTGGAGATTTTCTCCTTAATTTGGTCCTACGGAACTTGGTGTGTAAATAAAGAAATAGTGAAGTACATTTAATAATCGCACTCTTTCTTCTCGAGTGTAAAGCTACTGTGCCTTTCGGTTAACTACCATTAGAGCAATTCCAATCTTCTAGCAACTTGTGAATCTCCCATCAAAGAGTCATAATATCATAATTCGCGAACACACATTTTCAATGTCCTGACAGTAGCCATAGAAAGTTTAGCTATCAATAAACTTCTCTTTAAGAGGAGCCTAAAGGGTTTATTGGTGGCCTACCACTTCTAGTCCACTGAGGAATGTTTTACTAAAACCAGTTAATGTACACTCATGTTAAGAAAAAAACGGAACACAATGAACGACTTGAGATAGGATGTTCATATACACAGAACATGTAGATTAGTATGTTTTTGCAGAAATGATTAGCATTTGAATCATGTCGGCCAGCCGGTTCAAAGTCAACATGGATATCGGGGCGCAACATCAACTACCGGTAAAATGTGCATGGGCCTCTCGTTGCCTCTATAAACCGAAGGTAATGGATCAGTGAGACTTGAGCAGACGTGAAGGACGCCTCGCAGACGTATGCGCCAGCCGTACCGTAAAATGGGTGACTTTGAAAGAGGACGTATTATTGACATAAGGGAATGTGATGCACGCATCCAGGAAACTGCTGCTCGTGTTGGACGACGTATTTCGGCAGCGCAATGGGTGTGTGCAGAATGGTTCACGGAAGGCCGTAGAACTCGAAGAGATGTGGCAGGCCACTAGCCCGGAAGATCGACACCTCATTCTAATGCCATTGTAGGACATTATTGAGACCTCCTCGGCTATGGTGGAACAGTGTAACACATCGTACACTATTAGGGGGTAACAGTCCATCGTCATTTATTACTGCACGGGTTACGTGCGCGTCGTCCATTTCTCCGCCTACGTTTGACGAATGTGCAGAAATATGGTAGACTGTAATGGTGTGTGGAATGACTTCACTGGAAAACTGGGGACAGGAATGACCTCAAACAGTGCTTTCGTGTGAATCCAGGTTCTGTTTGTTTGAAAATGATGGCCGCATTTTTGTTCGCCACAGACAGGGGGAGCGCCATCACAGTGACCGCACTCGCATAAGACATACAGCGCCGACCCAAGACCTTATGCTGTAAGGTAGGTGATATTTGGTACAGTTGAAGCGTGTCCGGGGACTGCGACCAGTGAGGCTTACGTGAATGATATCTCGTGACCCGTACCATACCCTTTCTGCACAACACCCCAGACGCCATTTTCAGCAAGTCAATGCACGACCACATGTTGTTGCACGAAATCGTGCCTTCTTTGTGTCACAGGATGTCAGCCTTTTTCCCTAACCCCCCAGATCACCAGACTTGTCGCCAACCGAAAATGTGTGGGAGATGGTGAAACGGTAGGTAGAGCGCTGGGACTCAATGCTGACCACCACAGACGAACTTTGGAACCAGGTGAATGCAGCACGGATGGCTATACCACAGGACGCCATTCGCGCCAATGCCACCACGCATGGAAAATTTGACCAGGGCCCACAGTCGACCCTGTGCCTACAGGGCAACAGGGCACATGCTGAACCGAGGTGACTGTAATGCTAATCATTTCTACAGAACATACTGATGTACATGTCCTGTCAGTGTGAACGTCCTATCTTTAGTAGCTGAAAGTTTTTTGTGAAAATGAGTGTATTTATTATTAATTTTATTACATAGAGTGAGTGTTGCGTAAAATTTCATTCGCATGCATCTTCGTGGCAGTAATGTGATAATGGAAGTACGTTTTGCAAACTAATTTTGCGTTCGATGATGTGTGGCTACAATGACCTAAGACTTATCATATGTACCTTTGTCTATAGTACATTTAGATACTTTGTGACAACTTCTTTATTACCTCTTAAATGTTTATGATATTTGACTTATTACACATCCATGAGTACCATTTCACTTAGGATCTGTGAAAGGAAAATATTCTTTTTTGAATATGTGTTCTTGTTTTATGACATGCACACAACATTGAGGACCTCATCAGTATGGATCTGTGGAACAGAAGTGTGTCCATTCTAATATAATCTTTGCTCGACACGCGATCGTACACGCCTTGTGTCATCACAATGAGACAACCTAAACACTCCACATTGGTCTTATCGACGCAGTCTTGAATTCTCCCCTTCGTATGGAGTAGATTGCACACGACTTTATACTCCTTTCGTTTTCCTTGGGTTTATGGCCGGAATATTACAGTAGCGACAGTAAGTATTTTGACAAACCCATTTTCTCGGCTCACTGTGCGTCCATATAAGCGCACGCATCGCGATTCAGCGCAGTGCCGTTAAGCACAACACTGACAATGTTGTTGTGGTCGGTCCAAAAGTATTTTGAGACTGTTGTTTACTGTCGGAAAACAAATTACTATGTCCGGTATTACGTCGAATGCCTTTGGTGTACGTTAGCAACTTTCCGAAGGTCAAAGAGTATTCAGTGGGCCTCAAAAATACGGTTATCTATGACCAACAACTAGGCAAGTCTCAGTCAGATGTTGTTCCGAATTTTGGTTTGTCGAGAAAGATTGTAAGTGTTTGGAATAATAAGTAACTGTTAACAAGTATCACAAATAATAAACAAAGCACGGATATGTCCAGCAAAGTCACACTCGGAACGAAGAATCTCATAAGGAGGATGTCAAACGACGACCCAAAGAAGACTGCTGTTGACATAAACAGAGAGCTGCATGAATTCAACAACGCGGAAATATCGATCAGTACTGAAAAACGGATCCTCGTAGAGTCTAATCTTCACGCCCGGCGCCAAAGCAAAAAGCCTGAGGAAAAAATAGGAAAGTCCGAACTGAATTTGCCAGGGCGCATGACGACTGGGTACCACAACAGTGGTCGTGTGTGCTCTAGAGCGATGAAAGTAAGGTCAATTTGTTTTCTTCCGATGGGGTTCGATATGTTCAAAGACCGGTCAATGCAAGAAACGATTTCCGGTAACTAGTAAACACTGTTGCGCATTATGGCGGGAACGTCATTGTGTGAAAATGCTTCTCCCGTTCAAGTGTCGTCCCTCTAGTGCCTATTGAAAGCATTAGGGATCGTTTCAACTACATGAAACCTTGAAAACGCAAAAGTTGCCCCATGGCAAAGATAAAATGGGACGAAACTGATACTTTCAAGGCGACAGTGATTCTAAGAACACCTTGCTCGTATCATAGGCTTTTTGAGAAGGATGCGAGTAAGGATGCTTAAGTGGCCTAGCCAAAGCCCAGATATCAA
This sequence comes from Schistocerca nitens, assembly GCF_023898315.1. Taxonomy (NCBI): domain Eukaryota; kingdom Metazoa; phylum Arthropoda; class Insecta; order Orthoptera; family Acrididae; genus Schistocerca; species Schistocerca nitens. The sequence goes on along the minus strand of NC_064616.1, from coordinate 80,016,617 downwards.
TTCGATTGAAGGCATGTGGAAGGAACTCAGTCGAAGGCTAAGGCAATTCTGCAGCTGCAACCAGTTATTGCAATCTTTGGTTAAAGAACTGCAGAAAATCCTCGTGCATCGTTTAGCTGACCTCGTTGACTACAAACCATCACGATGTGGGTCTGTTACTAAGGCGAAAGATTAAGCAACCTAGTACTAAGGGCTATGTACGCTCATTCAGGTTCCACAAGTCTTTTAATCTGTAACATGGTTTCTGTGAAACTACAGTAATTTTGTAAAACTACCTGTGTTATTGCCAGTTATGGAACACAGTGTTCCTTGTTTTGCGCAATTAGCGCTGTTAATGAAGTGACATAACAGATTTTCGTTTGAATAAGTTGTTTTTCTTATGAAAATGTGTGACTGTTGGTTGGTTGGTTTGGGGGAGGGCACCAAACAGTGTGTTCATCAGTCCCATCGGATTAGGGAAGGATGGGGAAGGAAGTGGGCCACGTCCTTTCAAAGGAACAATCCTGGCATTTGCCTGAAGGGATTTAGGGAAATTACGGTAAACCTGTCCGCAGCTCGTGGTCTTGCGGTAGCGTTCTCGCTTCCCGCGCATGGGGTCCCGGGTTCGATACCCCCGCCTCGAGATAACTGGGTGTTGTTGTGTTGTCTTTATCACCACCATTCATCCCCATTACCGTCGGAGGAAGGCAATGGCAAACCACCTCAGCTAGGACCTTGCCTAGTCTATGGTGCGGGTCTCCCGCTTCGTCCCCTACGCTCCTCGGAGTATGGGACCTCATCATCGTCACGGAAAACCTAAATCAGGGTGGCCGGGCGCGGGTTTGAACTGTCGTCCTCCCGAATACGAGTCCAGTGTGCTAACCACTGCCGGCCGAAGTGGCCGTGCGGTTAAAGGCGCTGCAGTCTGGAACCGCAAGACCGCTACGGTCGCAGGTTTGAATCCTGCCTCGGGCACGGATGTTTGTGATGTCCTTAGGTTAGTTAGGTTTAACTAGTTCTAAGTTCTAGGGGACTAATGACCTCAGCAGTTGAGTCCCATAGTGCTCAGAGCCATTTGAACCATTTTGCTAACCACTGCGGCACCTCGCTCGTTAAAATGTGCTTGTCATAATAGTGATTTTCACTACTGTATACTGAATACATCTTGACATTTGTCGAGAATACGCCAACGATTTCGAACCTGCAGATTCATAAACAGATTAATATTTGTTCTTGTGTGCTTGTGTCTGTCAGGTCAACCAACAGGTACTCAGAGAAGAGTGGCTGTTTTAATTCAAAGCACTGATGTCACTGTGATTCTTTGTAATGGTATTAACAAGCCCGTTGCCATTCCATCCGTTTGCATTTGTAATCGTTCGTACGTACTTGTTGAAGGTGAGGGCTTTGCTATGCGTTGTGCGCCGGATGGTGCTGACGTTTTCTGGTCACGGAGCAGCTCGCAGCTGCGTCTGGCCGAGCCTCGCTGGACGCTCGCCTACCAAAACAGTCGCTACGGCATGACTCGAGATCCTGCTCATGTTTTCGTTGGCGGAACTTTGTTCCCCTTATTTACTATATTCAGGCGATAGGGAATGCTTCTCTCGGGCTTACTGAGCAACCGACAACGAATGTGTCAGTCACTGCAGATAGAGACTGCCCTTCCTGCAGTAGCAAAATTGAGAGTGTGGTTTTCGAAGAAAGTGCGCGTCCTTTATTCTCTCTAGATTTTGATTTACAGAGATACTCGATACTACAGAGAACTGTAAGAAAAGGAATGGATTGTCTCAGTATTTCAGTTACTTACAGGGAACGAACGTCCGATTCTATAGCTGAGTGGTTAATGAGACTTACTGCTATGCGGGGGATCGGGTTCGATTCCCAAGAATGTCAGTGATTTTTTTTCTCGGGGTCGGACTAGTACGGGGTGATCCTAGCGTCGTGAGGGCAACTGAGGAACTGATCGACCGATTAACAGCGGTTCGAAAGTCAAGAAACCCGACAACGTCCGAGAAACCGGTGTGCTAACCACATGCCTACCCATAGCGCATCTAGTGACGCCACTGACAGAGGATAAGACGGCGGTCGGTTGGGCGCGATTGGCTCGTCTAGGGCCAGAAAGCGGAACTTTTACGTATGATGAATAGAATTACTTTAGTGACATGGGATCGTTTCGCGATGAAACTTGGTTGTATTAGAAGAACCTCTTCAGGTCACTTGTTTGTGAATCTGCTTCGTAGCATTTTTTTTTTCTTTTTCATCTTAAAAATATGCTTACAGCTTTTTGAACAAAATGGCAGTTAAAAGAATTGAGTTGGACAACGGGGAGTTATTTAAAAACCAACTTAAAGACCTCTCGGTCTTCGGCCACACTCATATTTCCGCTGCTTTCGCACGTCAAAAGAGATTAGACTCCCATTCGAGAAAGATAAACTACATAATGGTTTCTCGAGTTCGCAGCCTTGTTAGAAAATACACTTCGCAATGGTCTTATGTTTTTCCTTGTATAGTTTTGGTTTTCGGCGTTGTTTTGCTTATAATCATTTCTGTAGTTTGCGTTTTTGCTATTTTGGCATTCTAGAAAGTTATTATGCTCACAAAAAAAGTGTTTTGGTACTGGTGTGAAGATCTAGAGCTGCTAGGAATATATCCTGGGTTGAGGATGGCAGCCGATTCCATGAGAGTGGCCAAAGATGAGAAGTGGGTCCTAAAGAGGCCAGAATAACAAGGAAAGGAAGAGAGAGGATGAGGGACATGTACACCAAGAGGATATGCAGCTGGAACATATTAGGAACAATAGAGGTGAGCCACAGTTCAAGTATCTCTTTTAATTGAATTTCCTGAGAATTAAGTTTTCTCGCATGTTTATTTTATGCATAGAAAATCTATTTGGGCTAGAGGTTTGAAATTATTTGGGATGTTTCAGGATACTATTTGACACCAATGTACTACTAACAGGAAGAAAAATACATACTCATTAGTCATAGAAACGTAACCTTAATTTTGAATAGCACATGTAAATATTTATAGAATAAAAAATTCTGGCTAAAATGACATTATTGTAGTCTACTTTTTAGATGGACGTGTTGTTAATGTGTCCATAGCGTTTCTAGCATCTAAGGAAGGTATTTATTCACTGCATAGATTCCAAGCATCGACTGGCAATTAGAACTTGTAATTTACTTTACAAAAAATTGTACATCAAAATGTTCAGCAAGAAACACTACTATTGTCCGATAATTTTCATTCTACTAATAGTTCACTGTTTTGAGTTAGAACCACGTAAATGTAATGAAATTTCTTAATATTTTCCAGGCGTTCACAGACAATTTACCTTAAATACGATACTGCAGTGCCGGCACTTATCTGCCGATACCGGGCACAGCGTCTGATCTGTACGGGAATACACATAATGGATGTGCGAGTACAGATCGTTGACGCGTGGAAGCTTGGGTGTGGCCGTGAGCCGTGAGCCGTGCACGGGTAGAGAGCTAGCTGGTCTCTCTAATAAATAAAATGAGTGAAGGGATCAACAACGAACTTCAACGGATGTGATGTGACATCCGCTACCATCAAATACAACGAACAATAATGAAGTGAAAAAAAATGGTAAGGCGACCGCTCGTGATAAGCGGCAAATCACAAATTTTCATTGTCGTCATTCCATTCTACACCTGATGGTAGCTATTATTCGCAATTGCGAATTCATCTTATGTATTCACCTTAAACGTCATTAGCCTTCGTAGTTGAGAGAATGTTGTGTTCATCATTTGGTACAATATGATACAGTACAAAAAACTACCGCAATAATCTACAATCCTCCATAGGGTGCGTGTCACAGGATATGCCAGTACCACACTCTTCCATTCACGGACTGAGCACTTGGAGAACGGAATTTTGACAACACCGCTGCTCGTGACCCACAGCGCCTTTCCTGTATCGTCTCTGATTAAAGATAGTTCCATATTTTTGTGACGCTATCGAACCGACTAGAGAGATCTATGACAAGCGTGTAGATCCTCTTTGAATCTGCTCTGTCTCTTCAGTTAATCTAATTTCGTTGTGGACGTTCTATCGTCCACTTCCTTCGTGAGTAAACTACCGTTTGTTAGAATTTTCCCTCGCTGGTTCTGACTGTGCGTCTGCCTTCCACAGAACTTAATTTTCGTAATCAGTTCCTCTGATACCGCTCCAGATGGATAACACCAGATATTTGACAGATACGTCTGATTCCAATGATTGTTCGGCAATGCTCTTTCTGTACGGTTACGAGTATGGTGCTATTCCACGTTGATCGACAGCTGCTAATAGTCATTATATCTTCGAGAGGTTTTCGGTATTTCGATCTTTGCAGTAAGAACACCTTGTATGTTACGACTGTTGAAACAGAATTCCTCAAAGTGTTCAAACTCTGATACACCACGTGAATATCATCATCTCACATTTTCCGTTATAACTATCACGTTCTACACGCTAGGGAAAGGAAGGAAGACTGGGGTTTACAGTTCCGTCGACAAAGACGGGAGAACGAATACACGGTCTCATTGCAAAGGGTGCGCAAAGAAATCGGCCGTGCTAATTTAAAGAGACCATGGCGGCACTTCCCTTAAGCGATTTCGAGAACTCACAGAAAAACTGCAAATTGATAGCTCTCCCGAATAAGGTTGCAGTGTTACCAGTGGCCAGCACTGCTCGGTTCTACATTATGGGTACGTCTGTCTAGCTTACAAGATAGGCCTCATGGACAGCGAGAACCTCCCGTGGATAGCAGTTAAATGTTGTGGGTCACACATTCGGATTTACCGCTAGCACATAAAATTAAACTACAGTCATTAGCTTTCTTTAGAAATGCACTATCGATACTTAATGAAACAGACATTAGAAAGAAAGCAGAAATATCCAGCAAAATCATATAAAATTCCATAGAGCTCTTACAACTGAGCAAAAAGAGAATAGATGTTTTAAGGAAGAGGTTTATTGAGGGGGAAAAGGATGCTATCGATAGGAAAAAAAGAATGGGACAGAGAGATGAAGAGAATGAAAAGTCACAGTTTAGTGTGCCGCCAACGTCGATGTTATAAGATGCGAAACACTTTCTGAAATGTGACAATGATAGGAAGGGAAATCGGACATGTCATTGTAACGGAACCGGCGCAGTATTCGCTACAGTGATCTAGGAGAGTCAGTATACCTGTGGATGAAGGGCCGGAGATGGAGAAATTTACACCGTGTTTCTCCTGAATATCTGGCGCATTCTGCTAACTCGCTCGATTATTCTTGGAAGAGGGCGGATTCTGACGAGAGAACGTGAATCCGAGAGAATGAGTACTACAAGGATTAGGTAAAGCTACAAAAATGCGAATGAATATGTAACAGAATGGACAAGCCGTGCCATTACGAATACCAAACCAAAGAAGCTGATGTGAACAAGACGACATACGATGTAAACACGTAATGATATAAGCAAGGTGAAGGAACCCTGCAATTCAGCGACGATTTCATGGTTTACTACAAGGTGCAATGTCCTCGCAAGCTCCACTCCCTCTCCCCCCTCCCTCGGCTCTTTACCTCTCTCCGGACTTATTCTGTTCTCTCCACCCCCCTTACACTAAAAGTTAAACAGCAGGCTGATCATATAGTCTCCAATGGTTCCACTGTCAAAAAGTTGGTACATCAAAGAAAAACACCTAATATAAATTCTTCGAAATTTTCACGAGTAAGTGAAATTATGAAGCAACTTACTCTGACGAGCCTAAGCATTATGCTAACATGTCAAGGGGATATTAATGCCGTCCGGTTGCGATGCAGACACGTGACGAGTAAGGAAAGTATATAAGTGGATCAGAGACAAATGGAGAATCACTCTAGTGACATAAGGGGCCACCAATAGCACTTTTTTTGCGAGCTACTGTCGTGAGCATCTACAGAAAATGGTTGAAGGACAGTGAAATTACGAGTAGGCGACAAAGTACTGAATTTACTCGTCTCTGTCAGCTCTGTAGGTGATAGGTGTGCCAGATATGACGACAGAGTGGAATGCTGATGCGGGAAGAAGTGTTTCGGAGCACACTGTGCGGCCCACATTGTCGAACACTGGGTTTCGCAGTAGACGACACCTACGTTTCCCCATGTTGACCCAACGACGTCGTGAACTGCGACTGCAGTGGACACGAGATCATTGAGGTCGGACAGTGGATCAACAGAAAGGTGGATGTGTTCGGACACGCCGTCGTCCACGCGAATGACTGCTCAGAGACAGGGAGAGGGCAATATTATGCTGCGGGGACCAGGGTTAGTAATCGAAGGCACCATCACAGTTGCGGACTACCTGCATGTCTTCTTGTTCTAGGTATTTCCAACGGCGATGTCATCTTCCACAAGGTTAACTGTCCTTCTCACAAGACCAGACTCGTGCTACAGCGGTTTGAGGAGGGCATTCATGTGTCAGCCACCAAATGCTGTGATGGGACACATCTGGGATGCCACAAACCATCGACCCGCAAATGATGGGAACCGAATGACCTGTGTGTATCAAGGACTTCTGAAACACATGCCACGCAGAATCACTGTTGCGTTCCAAAGGTGGACCAACACACTACTAAGCAAGTAGTCATAATGTTTTAGCTCTTCAGTCTAGTAGACTCCAACATAACCTCGCTAACCAACAGTTTCCGTTTCTAGCTCACTAAAATATGGCCAACTTCATCATTATTTCCGTGTCCGAGCAACAGGCAGAACCTGTCTCTGATGTAATTATTATAAGAATGAAACGGTTCATTCTTTGCTTTTCGTTCATTTCTGCTGTGTAGTGTCGCATTTCTGACTTGAAAACTATTGATATAACGCGGCCAAGACATTGCCGATTCCCTTGGGGACGATGAGGAGCGATTGCTTTTTCTTCTGCTCTTTGACTCTCTCTTTCGCTCTCTGTGTCACTCTCTCTCTCTCTCTCTCTCTCTCTCTCTCTCTCTCTCTCTCTCTCTCTCTGTCTCACTCACTCACTCACACACACACACCTTATTTTGGTTCCCATAAGCACAAGTTTTGATTTCGTTAAACCGGTTAACGCAAATTCTATTATCGTTCCTTCGAAAAGAACACGACAGATTTCTTTCCCTATCCTCTCCACATCCGCGCATGTGCTCCCCAATGACACCGTACTCGACGTGGTGTTAAAACCAGACATTCCTTCCTTTTTTCTTTCCTGGCAGAGGACATTGAGCAACTGGAATATCAGAACGGTTTATTTATTTATTTATTTGCATTCAGCTTCTACATCACACAGCCAGTTGATTCGTTCTGGAGTCAGCGACCTTTTAATTCACACATCACATTCTAATGTAAAACCTTTTAAATTATTTCAATACATTTTTCTTGTTTTTTTATTCGCAATCGCAATGCTAAAGTACGCATCCTGTAACTGTAGAGTAGAAACACAGTACCACCACATTTAAAACCTGCAGCTTCGGCCGAAGCGGGACGAGACATGAGCCCGCGATCACCCGTTTACGAAGCAGCAAAGAAGCCATCTCGAAACACAGTGGTCGGCTGTCTGTAACGAAGTCAACAATATCGGCATTAACGCATCTTCCATTTTATGTAGTTCCACACAAGATGCTGCACAGCTTAAGGATAGTTATGCGCATAATTTTGTAGCTCATCATATGGAAAATAATGGAACCTATTTCTTAATTATCAACCTTTAAGAAACTTGAAGTGAACTCCGTTTGTTATACAGGTTATTCAGGATTTTGTTTCATCGATTTTCAGTGGATGTTTCTGTCACAGCAGAGGGAAACTGCCTGATGATGCGCTTGTACAGCTTAAAGCGCAGCTCGGTAGCTTATGAGAGAGAGAGAGAGAGAGAGAGAGAGAGAGAGAGAGAGAGAGAGATGAGGCACAACCGGACCGAATCAACGTTCGTCTGGTACAACAAGTAGTCTGATTGAGGGTTTCCGGCGGTTTCCCTCTCTTCTTTATGTTAATGCAAGGCGAGTCCCCAATTTATGCCACAGAAAAAATATATTTCATACTATTGGGTTGTAGCATAAGTTCGTGGCGTTTTATCATCAATTTAATAAACACAACATTAGCACAATGTCACCAACAATATATTCTCGTTCACTATTTACAACAGTCTGCCTACCGACTGTGGTTTTGAGACGAGCAACTGGTCGAACCGTGTTCGGAGCGCATTTTCGTCCGGGGAGGAAGTTCCTAGAAGGGCAGAAAAGATGAAATATGAGGGCGCAAGTTCCGGTGAATAGGGCGGGTGCGGAATGAATTCCCAGTCCAACTCCTGTATAGTGTTTTTTTGGTCGGTCTAGAAGAACGCGAGCGGGCGTTATCACGGTGTAGCACCACATCACGCAGTCTTCCGGGTCTTTGCTCTCGGATTGCGTCTGAAAGACGTCTCAGTTGTTGACAATAAATATCACCAGTGATGGCTACACCTCGCAGTTTAACACACCGTCGCTGTTCCACCAGATGCATTATCTTTGTACGGGGACTTGGTACTGTGGTTAGGCTGAGCCGTTCCTCTCCTTTCCTTACGTTAGCATAAAGACACCATTTCTCGTCCTCAGTAACGATACGGGACAGTAATAATCAGCATTATTCACGAGCCAGTTGATGACGAGCAAGCAGAGATGCACGTATGGCCACCCGCTGATTTTTGTGATTTTGGCTTAGAGCATGTGGTACCCATACGCCCCATTTTTGAACCTTCCTCATTGCATGCAAATGTCGCACGATGGTGGAATGATCGCAGGTCATCATATTTGCCAATTCTCGAGAACACTGAAGTGGATGAATGTGTTTAAACGTCTTCATCAAACCCCGAAGGTTTTCTCGAACGTGGAGAGTCATTCGTGTCAGAAGGATCCTACCAAACACGAGAAAACCGTGTTTTGTTCAATGACATTTTCCCCATACAAGGCGTAAATGTTTTTGACTGCCTCTAATGCTGTCACTCCTCTACAGAAGAATATGTCGGAAATGTTCCGATTTCTTCACTTGGCACTCCATTTTCTAGCGTCCACAACTCCACTCATTATCTCCAAATGATAAAATGACAATATGCGAACTCAAATAGCAACAATGAACTACAAATAAAAAACGACAGTCGATAAATAAACCCATAGCAACAGGAATATCAACATATAGAACAAAAACGCTACGAACTTCTGCACCAACCTAATAGTTGGTGTTTTAATAAGTTGTTATTGACAACTTAACAAACATAAGCATATTATCAAAAAGTTTGGATTTTGGGACGACATGCAACGCCCACGCACTTTCAAACGTGTCATAAAATTTCCGGGAACAACCTTATACTAGCTAGTGTTTTTTTAATGCATTTTAGAAATGTAAACTGTTGATAGAAAAAGTTAGTAAGCTGTATACTATTCAAAGATGCATTCTAACGAATGTTATTCAAAAAATGGTTCAAATGGCTCTGAGCACTATGGGACTCAAAATCTTTGGTCATTAGTCCCCTAGAACTTAGAACTACTTAAACCTAACCAACCTAAGGACATCACACACATCCATGCCCGAGGCAGGATTCGAACCTGCAACCGTAGCAGTCGCGCGGTTCCGGACTGAGCGCCTAGAACCGCTAGACCACCGCAGCCGGCAACGAATGTTATTAATAATAGCATTACCGTATTGTAAATATCAAAAAAGTTATATTAATAATATAGATTCGTTTATTATCACAAATATTTTAAACAATTAACTTGAAAAAAAGAACTAAAAAGAAGACTTTGAACAAAGAAAACAATAAAACTTATTCGCGGCGCGCACCGCACGCGCATTATCACTTTCAGCGTTGCTGACTGTCTGAATCTCAAAAAAATTCTATTTTCTAATTTTCTTATAATATTGTGTTCGACACGAAGCAGAAGACGAAGGTTTTAAAGAGCATAAAATGGTTGCACCATATACATTTTTGACACCTCTGGAAAGTGTTAGTCCCAATTAGATGCTTCCTGACTGTCAGTGATTTATATTACAAATACTTCGTAAACAAAGTTTTACCTAGTATAAAGTAGTTCCAGGATATTACATTTTACGACACTTTTGAAAGCGCGTCGCATGTCGCAGAATCCAAACTTTTGGATAATAGGATTTTATTTGTTAAGTGTGCCAATAACAGCACAGTAAAGCACAAAGTAGTATAAAATAGTATTATTTTTTGTCACGGGCCACCGGACAAATAAAAAAACAGTTAACACACGATAGCACACAGAACAAAGTGCACACCATTCACAGACACGGCACACTACTTTACTCCTTTGGTTAACCGACGACAACCCACAAACTTCATTCAGTGGAAAAAAATTGCCGGATAATGAAACTAGCGGATCCCGTACGATTGGGTGAAACCCAGGAACGAGACAGTTGTAATCTCCCCCTTCCTTCCTTCTTCCATCTATTGTCCACATTAAACAATTGCCAGTCCAAGTAATTAATAAGCAAAGTCTTTTATGAAGGTTTCAGAGGAGCGAAGATTACAATAAACTTTCAAGTTTACTTAGCTTATCGTATTGAGATGGCTCCCGTTCCTCTTGTCTGGGGGTCTGATTCTTGAAGGTGAAAAACTAATATCAAGTCCGCGCGGTTGGTTTGAACTAAATAAATTTGAAGATTGTTGTTGCAGATTATTTTACGTAAATATAGTTTCCACTGATTTTCTAACGTTTTAGTATGTCATATGGTATGATAATTAAATCGAATGAGCACACTTTGCCCGAACTCTTACGGGAGTCGTCAGTCTGGCGCGAGCAATGAGTGAATGGGCAAATATGTATTAGGAACACTACGAATGTAGGTTATGGACAGTTGGGAATGCGGGTCTCACGGGAAGCGTGCAAGGGATAAGTTCCTGCCGTCGCACTATCCTCTGTGCCCTCGGTGGCTCAGATGGGCTGCCGGCACGGTAGCTCAGCGTGTTCGATCAGAGGGTTAGCTGTCCTCTGTAACAAAAAAAAAAAAACTTAGTTAATAGATCAACAAAAAACTTGAACGGTTGTCTTACGATGTCCGCCCCGAGCATAAGCAACGAACGAAAGCGAACAAAAATGAGATTAAAAAAATGGATAGAGCGTCTGCCATTAAGCAGGAGATCCCGGGTTCGAGTCCCGGTCGGCGCACATATTTTCAGCTGTCCCCATTGATGTATATCAACACCTCTCGGCAGCTAAGGGTTTCGATTTAGTTATCATTTCATTCTAGAGAAGCTGCACGGTCGTCAACGGTATCTGTTGTTTCAGGAACACATACCATATATCATATGTATTTCGATTTTTCTCATTAACAAAGCCGAAATTACAATGTTCGCACCTGTTATACAAAAATACCTCCGATCACATCAGAGGCAAGCTTACGACTATCACACTATGCGGAAATAACTATATTTCAAAGGGCTTACAATGTTTCGTAACAAATGAATTCCTACTAGTTTTCGTTACATTATTAATTTCTATTATCATTTCATAAATGAATCCAGTAATAAACATAGTAAACAGTACAGGATTGCGTAATCAATAATAGATGTTTTGAGTGTGAAAATAAATCGTAATTTCAAATGTTTCTAAAAAAAAATTTAACTGTACATTCAGAACAAGTACTCTGCAATTATAACATCGAAAATAAAATATTTTATAAAGTAATTCCTTTTCATAAATTTTGGCTTGAAATATAACATACTTTGTACAAAATTATACGAAAGTTTTCAGAAAAGCAACTGAGATAATATTGACTTGTCCAAAATTCTAAAAGTAATACTGGTATCGAAAACTACTGTTGAGGAAAGGTAGTGCTAGAGGAGGATGTCCCGTTACACAGTCAAACTCAGTTTTGTAGTTACATAAGCATTACGTCTCGCGATATGTGTCTGTTTCCGGTGGACAGTGTGGTAGTGAGACGTTTTGTAATTTATCCTACGAGTTTGAGATCGCGCACTGTTTCGAAAAGTGAGATATTTTAGCTTGTCACCGTCTAAATTGAATGCAAACTCAATATTTGCTATATTCGCCGCGAGTTCGCATTAAAGGTTTTCTATTATATCTTGTGTAAAATGTCCGAGGTCCACTACAAAGTAATGATAAATAACACTAAGTAAAATATGCAGGAGGCTTAAAAAAAGTTTCACATATTCCTACAGGAGGTAGGTCAAAAGTAGAAGGAACCTTACTATAATTATATGTCCGCATATCAATATCTGTTGAGATATGGGACGTTTCACTTGTAACGAGTAGTTTGTAGTTCCCGTGGCGTAGGCCGTCATTACTGCAACTGTCCTCTGCGCAATGGTTGTAATTTGCAGGATACTGGTAGTAGCACTAATATGAATCATAAATGTGAGCGATCTGCTACATCATCAGTTAAGGTTGTGCTGTCCATGCACCACGTCAGTGAAAAAGATTAGTGATTCCGTCTCGTGTGAACAAACTGTACTACAAACATGTAGCAGAGTCCTACAATTCCACGAGGGATGTGGCAGACATGATATTCTGTTATTGGTTAGCCGATAGCAGTAATCACCACGCCCGAGAACTGTATGCCGAACGACATCCACAACGCGTCATTTCATCTGCAGGGATGCGCAGCATCCTATTGCAGCCACTTGCTGCATCACTCGCAGCAAAGACAACGTACCGCGGTAGGCCTCATACAGTTCAGCCGCCGCAGATGGCGGAGCAGGCATCACGAAAGGTCGAAGATGATTCTGAATCAACCGTGTAAAGAATTGGAGTTGCTCTAGGTACCAACTCTATTCATGCATATCATTCTGCACGAGCTGTTGCTTTTCTCTCATCATATGCCTAGCGTGCAACATCTTCAGCCAGAAATCCGTTATGCGCGATAACAGATCTGCCAATGGCTTCTACAACAGCGTAGTAAATTACCACCAGACACACGTGTAGGCATACGCGAGAAATCGTGAAGGAGAGGCACCAAAATCACTTTAGTACTATAGGGCCATACTCTTAACCAAATAGATTAACAAGTGCTGTTTATCGCCGATTTGTGCGCGATGAATTACCAGCGCTACTGGAGAACGTTATCTTTGCAAAAAGACAACTTCCGTGACGGAGCAACACAGGATTTACAACAGATCGTGCGACATTACCTCACCACTACGTTTCATGGGCGATGGATTGGTCGAGGCGGCCCGGTAGCGTGGCCTCCCTATTCGCTGGACCTGAATTCGTTGCATATTTGATTACAGTGACATTTAAAGGCATTGGTGTTATAACGCGACATCTTCCTCTAGCATAACTTTTCCTCGACAGTAGTTCTCGATACCAGTAATATTTTTAGAATTCTGAACAGTTGCTTTTCTGAAAATTTTCATGTAATTCATTTCAAGCTAGTATTTATAAAAATGAATTACTTTATAAAATATTTTAGTTTCGATGTTATAATCGATAAGTACTAGTTCTGAATGTACAGTTAAAACAAGTTTTTTTTAGAAACATTTGAAATTACGAATTATTGGTACACTTAAAATTCTATTATTAATTACGCAATCTTGCACTGTTTAATATGTTTATTTCTGGATTCACTTATGAAATAATAAAAGAAATTAATAATGTAACGGAAACTAGTAGAAAATCATTTGTTAAGAAAAATTCTAAATCCTTTGGAATATTTTTTTTTCCGCAGAGTGTGGGAGCCGTAAGGTTGCCTCTGATGTGATCGGACGTATTATTGGGCGAACATTGTAATTTCGGATTTGTTAATGTGAAAAATCAAAATACTGTATGATATACTAAAATATGAGAAAATCAGTGGAAACTATATTTACGTAAAAAATTCTGCAACAACAATCTTCAAATTTATTTAGTTCAAACCAACCGTGAGAACTTGATATTAGATTTTAAGCTTCAAGAATCGTACCCCAAGACAAGAAGAACTGGAGCCATCTCAACATGATATGCTAAGTAAACTTGAAAGTTTATTGTAACCTTCGCTCCTCTCAAATCTTCATTAAAGACTTTGCTTATTAGTTACTTGGACTGGAAATTGTTTAATGTGGACAATAGATGGAATCAGGAAGCAGGAGGGAGATTACTGTGTTTACACAACCCAGCGACAATGTGCAGACGTTTAAGAACGTGCGATTAACACTTGTGACGTAGTCCGAATGGAGCCAGTGTATTTGAAAGAGTGCGTGATTCACTGCGAAGAAGGACCGAAGGATGTCTCAGGAAGTTGGAAATCACATGTAGCACTGCCTGTAGTTTCTGCAGGGTAGTTACAATTAAACTTCCGCTACTTGAGCCAGCGTAGATGGAACACTATTTACAGTATGGGTACCCAACTTTGTAGGAATGATGTTCACACTGTGCGCTGCAGGATCTGAGTTGTTGTGTCATGGCTTGCCGTTAGGATTATTGTAGTCTGGAAACACCGAAAATGATGGCAACGAAGTTGTTGTTAGATCTGGCGTGGCCAGTACTTGGATCATCAGATGTCGTGGATCATATGACACTGTCGACGATGATCGTCCGTCGGAGGGGGACATTAAGCTGAGCGGTCCCTGAGGAGCACACTATGTGCCGGCAGCGGGTTTCACCCTCTCTTCTCTCATCATCATCCAACAAAACATGACACCACACGGCACACACGCCCGCTACAATCACCTACACTTATCACACTGCACTTAAACACACAACTCTCATACTTCGCACCGGACACGTGCCGTAGTTGCGAAGGACAGAAAAACCTTTCCAATTGAGCGGATGAGCTCGCCCTTCTGAGTCTCCAAGCTAACAGGACTATACGACTTTACATTGTTTTATGGACAATGATGCGGTCCTATAATAGCACCTAACCTATCAGTCACATTTGCATTTCGATGACGAATAAACGAAAACGTACAACACAGAAACTTCCATTATGGGGAATATGACTCTGTAAGTTCTACTGCAAGAATACTTTCAGCTTTTTACCAAATATCGTCTCATATACACTCCTGGAAATGGAAAAAAGAACACATTGACACCGGTGTGTCAGACCCACCATACTTGCTCCGGACACTGCGAGAGGGCTGTACAAGCAATGATCACACGCACGGCACAGCGGACACACCAGGAACCGCGGTGTTGGCCGTCGAATGGCGCTAGCTGCGCAGCATTTGTGCACCGCCGCCGTCAGTGTCAGCCATTTTGCCGTGGCATACGGAGCTCCATCGCAGTCTTTAACACTGGTAGCATGCCGCGACAGCGTGGACGTGAACCGTATGTGCAGTTGACGGACTTTGAGCGAGGGCGTATAGTGGGCATGCGGGAGGCCGGGTGGACGTACCGCCGAATTGCTCAACACGTGGGGCGTGAGGTATCCACAATACATCGATGTTGTCGCCAGTGGTCGGCGGAAGGTGCACGTGCCCGTCGACCTGGGACCGGACCGCAGCGACGCACGGATGCACGCCAAGACCGTAGGATCCTACGCAGTGCCGTAGGGGACCGCACCGCCACTTCCCAGCAAATTAGGGACACTGTTGCTCCTGTGGTATCGGCGAGGACCATTCGCAACCGTCTCCATGAAGCTGGGCTACGGTCCCGCACACCGTTAGGCCGTCTTCCGCTCACGCCCCAACATCGTGCAGCCCGCCTCCAGTGGTGTCGCGACAGGCGTGAATGGAGGGACGAATGGAGACGTGTCGTCTTCAGCGATGAGAGTCGCTTCTGCCTTGGTGCCAATGATGGTCGTATGCGTGTTTGGCGCCGTGCAGGTGAGCGCCACAATCAGGACTGCATACGACCGAGGCACACAGGGCCAACACCCGGCATCATGGTGTGGGGAGCGATCTCCTACACTGGCCGTACACCACTGGTGATCGTCGAGGGGACACTGAATAGTGCACGGTACATCCAAACCGTCATCGAACCCATCGTTCTACCATTCCTAGACCGGCAAGGGAACTTGCTGTTCCAACAGGACAATGCACGTCCGCATGTATCCCGTGCCACCCAACGTGCTCTAGAAGGTGTAAGTCAACTACCCTGGCCAGCAAGATCTCCGGATCTGTCCCCCATTGAGCATGTTTGGGACTGGATGAAGAGTCGTCTCACGCGGTCTGCACGTCCAGCACGAACGCTGGTCCAACTGAGGCGCCAGGTGGAAATGGCATGGCAAGCCATTCCACAGGACTACATCCAGCATCTCTACGATCGTCTCCACGGGAGAATAGCAGCCTGCATTGCTGCGAAAGGTGGATATACACTGTACTAGTGCCGACATTGTGCATGCTCTGTTGCCTGTGTCTATGTGCCTGTGGTTCTGTCAGTGTGATCATGTGATGTATCTGACCCCAAGAATGTGTCAATAAAGTTTCCCCTTCCTGGGACAATGAATTCACGGTGTTCTTATTTCAATTTCCAGGAGTGTATTACTTTTATCGACCTATTGCTCATTTGTTTGTTAGACGTCTTGTTTCCTCAGTTACTTTTCTTTAGATTCGTTAATCTTCAAACGTCGATTTTTAAAAATGCAGAATTTTACAAATAAATAACCTCGATGGATTATAGATCACTTCTTCTTGTTTTAAAATTGTGTTCATTTGTTTCTAGCCGTTTGGGCTCTCCTACTTCCCTTCCAGTTAGAGATCTGCCTTCTACAGAACCTCCGCCGGTTGTGAATTTTCCTCATTTCCGCTGCTCTCTCCTGAGTGTGACACGTCCGACACGTGGTCCCGGCGGGCATCAAGATTTCACGAGGCAACGAAGCTACGTCTCCCTTGGGAGGATATGCTTCCAGTGTGATCCACGTGGGCAGGGTACGTTGTTCAAAATCTCCACTCGATGGTAGTTCGCCCACGCCTCGCAACGTGTGTAGCTAATCGCTATAGGTCAGAAACGACGCACTTGGCTTACGTATTTTGCAGAACATTACATTAGGAACAGTGACCGACTCTAATAGTAACAATAGCACCATTCCAACCTTAAATCTACATCTAAGATTACTTTTGTGGAAAACGGCGCTTCTATTGTACCGTAAGTTAAACTTTCTGCAGCTTGTATATACGAATAAACAGTGAGAGAAATTTTGCTAATATGCCTCTATTTCTCCGTATAAACCCTCTAAGAAAAAACAAGAAGCACCATGTAGATGTGATGCAAATGTAGAAACTAACAAATGATTACTATTTCAGAAAAATTTGATGGTTTATTCAAGAGAAAGAGCTTCACAAATAGAGCAAGTCAGTAACATGTTGGTCCACCTCTGCCCCTTATGCCAGCTGCTTTCGGCCTGGCATTTATTGATATAGCTGTTGGATGTTCTTCCTGAAAGAGATACACTACTGCCCATTAAAATTGCTACACCGAGAAGAAATGCAGCTGATAAACGGGTATTCATTGGACAAATATATTATACTAGAACTGACATCTGATTACATTTTCACGCAATTTGGGTGCATAGATCCTGAGAAATCAGTACCCAGAACAACCACCTCTGGCCGTAATAACGGCCTTGATACGCCTGAGCATTGTAACCAATGGCACCCCATACCATCACGCCGGGTGATACGCCAGTATGGCGAGATGAGTACACGCTTCCAATGTGCGTTCACCGCGATGTCGCCAAACACGGATGCGACCATCATGATGCTGTAAACAGAACCTGGTTTCATCCGAAAAAATGATGTTTTGCCATTCGTGCGCCCAGGTTCGTCGTCGAGTACACCATCGCAGGCGCTCCTGTCTGTGATGCAGCGTCAAGGGTAACCGCAGCCATGGTCTCCGAGCTGATAGTCCATGCTGCTGCAAACGTCGTCGAACTGTTCGTGCAGATGGTTGTTGTCTTGCAATCGTCCCCATCTGTTGACTCAGGGATCGAGACGTGGTTGCACGATCCGTTACAGCCATGCGGATAAGATGCCTGTCATCTCGACTGCTAGTGATACGAGGCCGTTGGGAACCAGCACGGCGTTCCGTATTACCCTCCTTAACCCACCGATTCCATATTCTGCTAACAGTCATTGGATCTCGACCAACGCGAGCAGCAATGTCGCGATACTTTAAACCGCAATCGCGATAGGCTACAATCCGACCTTTATCAAAGTCGGAACGTGATGGTACGCATTTCTCCTCCTTACACGAGGCATCAGAACGTTTCACCAGACAACGCCGGTCAACTGCTGTTTGTGTATGAGAAATCGGTTGGAAACTATCCTCATGCCAGCACGTTGTAGGTGTCGCCACCGGCGCCAACCTTGTGTGAATGCTCTGAAAAGCTACTCATTTGCATATCACAGTATCTTCTTCCTGTCGGTTAAATTTCGCGTTGTACAACATCATCTTCGTGGTGTAGCAATTTTAATGGCCAGTAGTGTAGTACGAAATTCGTCAAAATCCCGAGCTGGTTGGAGGATCCTGTCCATAACGCTCCAAACCTGCCCAACTGGGGAGAGACTCGGCAACCTTGGTGGCCAAGGAAGGGTTTGGCAAGCAGTAGAAATTCTCGCCACGTGCGGGCGGGCATTACCTTGCCGAAATGTAAGCCTAGGACAGCCTGCCACGATGGGCAACTAAACTGGGCGTAGAATATTGTCGACGTGCCGCTGTGCTGTACGGGTGCCTGCCATGAAAAGAAATGCACACCCGACGATCACTCCGTTTTGTCGGGTCATATGTAGGCAACAGTCAGGTTGGTATCCCACAGCTGTTTGGGGAGTCTTCAGACATTTCTTTGGGCTGGAATCTCATTGACTGGATTAGATTCTCTTCAATGATGAGTCCCAATGACCAGCGAAAACTGTCTGGAGACGCCCGCCGACAACAGTGGTGCCATTTCATTACATAGCAGGTTCCTTTAATTGTCATCCGCGACACCCTTTCAGCACAACGCTACGTCGACGATATTCTACGCCCATTTTCTTGCTCTTCGTGGCAAGGCATCCAGGGCTTACATTTCAGCAAGATAATGGCCGTCCACACACGGTGAGAGTTACTACTGCTTGTCTGCAGGCTTGCCAAACTCTACCTTGGCCAGCGAGGTCGCCGGACCTCTCCCCAGATGAGAACATTTGGAGGATTATGAGCAGAGCCCTCCAACCAGCTTGGGATTTTGGTGATCTAACGCGCCAATTCGACAAAATTTGGCACTATATCCCTCAGGACGACATCCACCAACTCTCTTAATCAATGCCAAGCCGAATAACTGCATGCATAAGGGCCAGAAGTGGACCACGCCGTTATTGATTTGCTCTATTTGTGAAGCTCTTTCTGTTGAATAAGTCATCCAGTTTTTATGAAATTGTAATCATTTGTTTGTCAGTAGATGTACATCACATCTGCCGATTTTCGTCCCGTTCGGATAATTCCGTCTTTTTGTCTTAGAGTGTATTCGGCATTTTCCTAAAATGTCTGTTAGTTGCGACTTTCCAGCCTTTCTGCTGCAACCTCTCGCCAATTAAGCAAGACGACCGTAACGCTCTTCTTTCTTCACTTTGGCGAATTCTACTGTGTCTGTTAGTCCTTGTACATTCTACTATTTATTAAACTAAGCATTTTCGTAAGGAAATACATCATTCAGTATTTATCCTACTTTCTTATACTTTTGGTTAAACTGTCCAGCGCCTCACTGTTGAAGTGTACTATCCTGCAAGATTATGTAAAAAGAAGCTGGAAGCGAAGCAAACACCTCTTTGAGCAAACTTCTTATGAGCCTATAGCCTACGGCCGTGACTAACACGATCAGCTTCATACATGAAGGGAATATATTTCAAGACTGTCGCCTATCTCGGTTGAGGAGAGCGGAAGGAATGTATTATCGCTAGTATGCATCTGCGGCTGTGACGCCGATTTGTTTACCTTCTCTTGACGCAGTAGCTCTGGGCACATTTCTTCAATTCTTTTAAAGTTTGAACAATTATACATCCATTTCCAATATAAACTGACGGGAAAAAATTGCAACACCGAGGATTTGTGCGACATAAACGAAAGATGGCAGGTGTATTTCTGTATCTGAAAGATGATGTCTGTTCAAATTTCGCGCCAGTCACACAAGAGTGGCAGTACCAGTACCACTACGAGGATGCAAATTAGGTTTGCGTTAAATGCACTCTGCAGCGGTCGAGAGCGTAAATTACCTTTGAGATTGGACGTGGTGAGTTGATGTTAGTCAACAAACCCTTAAGGCGACAAAGACGCCGTTATCAACACCTCATTGAGTTTGAACAAGATCGTGTAATAGGGCAACCATAAGCTGGATGTCCTTTCTGCCATACTGCAGAAAGAGTTCACAAACATATAATCACTGTACATGAGTGCAGGCAGAGCTGGTCACGGGAATGTACGGTCGTATGAAGACCGGGCTCCGAACGGTCACGTGGGAGTACCGAGAGTGAAGACTACTGTGTTCGGCGTATGGCTCTAAAGCATCGTTCTGCATCTGCAGCAACTCGACCAGCAGCTGGCACGACAGTGACACGACGAACTCTTAGAAATCGGTTATTTCAAGGACAGCTCCGAGCCATATGCCCTGTAGCGTGCATTCCACTGACCACAAACCACCACCATTCGCAACTTCTAGGGTGTCAAGCGAAAGCTCATGGGAGAGCAGGGTGGAGGTCTGTTGTGTTTTCTGCTGACAACTGGATCTGCTTCAGTGCCAGACATGCCCGTGTAGTGTTTAGGAGGAGGCGACATGTCTGCACTGGACCTACACCTGGAGTTTTGGTCTGGGGTGCGGTTTCGTATGACAACAGGAACACTCTTGCGGTTATCCATGCACTCTCCACAGTTGTATCTCAGTCTGGTGATTCGACCTGTTGTACTGACATTCGTGCACAGAGTTCGAAGGGGTGTTCTCCAACAGTATAACGCTCGCCAATATAACGCTGTTGTAACCCAACGTGCTCTGCAGAGCGTCGACATGTTGCCTCGGCCTACTAGTTCGCCAGATCTATCGCCAATCGAGCACATATGGGACATCATCGGACGAAAGCTCCAGTGTCATTCACAAACAGCATTAACCGTCCCTGTAATTACCGACCAGATCCCACAAACTGACATCTGGCACCTGTACAACACAATGCATGGGAGTCTGCGTGCTAGCATTCAACATTCTAGCGGTTATACCAGTTATTAATGTACCAGTATTTCACATTTTTGATGGCTTATCTCGCGCTTACATTAACCTGTCATCTTGCAGTGCTGTTGTTGTTGTGGTCTTCAGTCAAGAGACTCGTTTGATGCTACTCCCCATGCTACTCTATCCTGTGCAAGCTTCTTCATCTCCCAGTACCTACTGCAACCTACATCCTTCTGAATCTGCTTACTGTATTCATCTCTTGGTCTCCCTCTACAATTTTTACCCTCCACGCTGCCCTCCAATACTAAATAGGTGATCCCCTGATGCCTCAGAAATATGTCCTACGGACCGATCCCTTCTTCTAGTCAAGTTGGGCCACCAATTTCTCTTCTCCCCAATTCTATTCCATACCTCCTCATTAGTTATGTGATCTACCCATCTAATCTTCAGCATTCTTCTGTAGCACCACATTTCGAAAGCTTCTATTCTCTTCTTGTCTAAACTATTTCTCGTCCATGTTTCACTTCCATACATGACTACACTCCATACAAAAACTTTCAGAAAGGACTTCCTGGCACTCAGATCTATACTCATTGTTAACAAGTTTCTCTTCTTCAGGAACACTCTCCTTGCCATAGCCAATCTACATTTTATACCCTCTCTGCTTCGATCGTCATCATTTATTTTGCTCCCAAAATAGCAAAAATCATCTACTACTTTAAGTGGCTCATTTCCTAATCTAATTCGCTCAGCATCACTCGACTTAATTCGTCTACATTCCGTTATCCTCGTTTTGCTTTTGGTGATGTTCATCTTATATCCTCCTTTCAAGACACTGTCCATTCCGTTCAACTGCTCTTCCAAGTCCTTTGCTGTCTCTGATAGAATTACAATGTCACCGGCGAACCTCAAAGTCTTTATTTCTTCTCCATGGATTTTCATTCCTACTCCGAATTTTTCTTTTGTTTCTTTTACAGCTTGGTCAATATACAGATTGAATAACATCGTGGATAGGCTACAACCCTGTCTCATTCCCTTCCCAACCACTGCTTCCCTTTCACGCCCCTCGACTCTTGTAACTGCCATCTGGTTACTGTACAAATTGTAAATAGACTTTCGTTCACTGTATTTTACCACTTCCACCTTCAGAATTTGAAAGAGAGTATTCCCGTCAACATTGTCGAAAAAACACATGCTAGAAACGTACGTTTGCCTTTCCTAAATCTATCTTCTAAGGTAAGTCGAAGGGTCAGTATTGCATCACGTGTTCCAACATTTCTATTGAAAGCAAACTGATCTTCCCCCTAGGTCGGCTTCTACCAGTTTTTGTCCATTCGTCTGTAAAGAATTCGTGCGACTGCTACGGTCGCAGGTTCGAATCCTGCCTCGGGCATGGATGTGTGTGATGTCCTTAGGTTAGTTAGGTTTAAGTAGTTCTAAGTTCTAGGGGACTGATAACCACAACAGTTGAGTCCCATAGTGCTCATAGCTATTTGAACCATTTTTTTGTAAAGAATTGGCGTTAGTATTTTGCAGCCGTGGCTTATTAAACTGATGGTTCGGTAATTTTCACATGTCAGCACCTGCTTTCGTTGAGATTTGAATTATTATATTCTTCTTGAATTTTGAGGGTATTTCACCTCTCTAACACATCTTGCTCACCAGATGGTAGTGTTTTGTTATGGCTGGCTCTCCCAAGGCTGTCAGTACTTTTAATGGAATGTTGTCTACTCCTGAGGCCTTGTTTCGACTTAGGTCTTTCAGTGCTCTGTCAAACTCTTCACACAGTATCATATCTCCCATTTCATCTTCATCTACATCCTCTTCCATTTCCATTATATTGTCCTCAAGTACATCGCCCTTGTATAGACCTTCTATATACTCCTTCCACGTTTCTGCTTTCCCTTCCTTGCTTAGAACCAGGTTTCCGTCTGAGCTCTTGATATTCATACAAGTGGTTCTCTTTTCTCCAAAATAATCTATCTGAAACCTTCCAGTATCTCCAGGCCTCTTCCATGTATACAACCTTCTTTCATGATTCTTGAACCAAGTGCTATTATTAAGTTATGCTCTGTGCAAAATTCTACCAGGCGCCTGCCTCTTTCATTCCGTACCCCCATTCCATATTAACCTACTACGTTCCCTTCTCTTCCTTTTCCTACTATCGAATTCCAGTCACCATTGACTATTAAATTTTCGTCTCCCTTCACTATCTGAATAATTTCTTTTATTTGATCATACATTTCATAAATGTCTTAGTCATCTGCGGAGCTAGTTGGCATATAAACTTGTACTGCTTTGGTAGGCGTGGGCTTCGTGTCTATCTTGGTCACAATAATGCGTTCAGTATGCTGTTTGTAGTAGCTTACCCGCACTCCTATTTTTTTATTCATTATTAAACCTACTCCTCCATGACCCCTATTTGATTTTGTAATTACAACTCTGTATTCACCTGACCAGAAGTCTCGTTCCTCCTGCCACCGAACTTCACTAATTCCCACTGTATCTAACTTTCACCTATCCATTTCCCTGTTTAAATTTTCTAACCTACCCGCCCAATTAAGGGATCTGATATTCCACGCTCCGATCCGTCGAACGCCAGTTTTCTTTCCCCTGATAACGGCGTCCTCCTGAGTAGTCCCCGCCCGGAGATTCGAATGGGGGACTATTTTACATCCGGAATATTTTAGCCAAGGTGATGCCATTATCATTTAATCATATAGTAAAGCTATATGCCCTCGGGCAAAATTACGGATGCAGTTTCCCCTTGCTTTCAGTCGTTCGCAGTACCAGCACAGCAAGTCCGTTTTGGTTAGTGTTACAAGGTCAGATCAGTCAGTCATCCAGACTGTTGCCCCTGCAACTACTGAAAAGGCTCCTGCCCCTCTTCAGGAACCACACGTTTGTCTGGCCTCTCAACAGATACCCCTCCATTGTGGTTGCACCTCCAGTACGGCTATCTGTATCGCTGAGGCACACAAGCCTCTCCAGCAACGGCGAGGTCCATCGTTTGTAGGGGGAGTCTTGCAATGTTAGTCACTTAAAGACGTTACCTAGACAAATGGATTCAAGAAATTTCATTAGTTTACATTAATTATTTTTTGGTGTTGCGATTTTTTTCCTCAGTGTATGTCAAACACTCACAATATGAGGTACTCAAGTCACACACATCATGGCATCGACGAATTCGCATGTCGTTTTCACATGACCTGCTTTAACAATAATTGTTAGGTACATGATGTCTCTTACAAATATGGCGACACATACAAATTACGAAAGCTTAAAGGATCATATACCCTGACTAGCCAAAACATTATGACCATCTGCTTAATAACTTGTATGTCAATCTTTTGAAAGCAATAAGTCACCGATTCTATCACGGATTCGACAGTTTGTTGGTAAGTTTTTGGAGGTATGTCGCACCAAATTTCCAGGCACATGTCATGTTATTTCCTGAAACAGCAGGCCGCTGATTTGTGTACGCGATGATGGCGCCTGGTAGCGGCCCATATGGGTTCCATTGGATTCACATCAAGCGAATTTCGTGGCGAAGACATCGACGTGATTACACTATCATGTTCCTCAAACTACTGTAGCACGGTTCTGGCTTTGAGACTCGGACAGTTATCCTGCTGGAGATGACATCGCCGGCGGGGAAGGCTTTGAGCGTGAGGTGGTGCAGGTGCTCCACACCTGTCAGCGTGTCTTCGATTACTAGCACAGGTCCCAAGCGAGCGCAGTAGATTGTCTTCCATAGCACAGTACTACCTCCATCAACCTGCGCACTTATCGTGCTGCACGTTTCGAATGGCCGTTCACGTGTTCTCTCGGATGCCGTCGTTTGTGGAGACGACCACAGATTTGGTGCAGCAAAGACATGATTCTCCCGACGAGGCGACACGTTTCCATTGATCTAGGGTCCAAGCTGGACGATCCAGTGCCCACCGCAATCGTAACTGATGCTGTCGTTGGGCCAACATGTGAACACGTAGGGGTCGTCTGCTGCGGAGCCGCATGTTCCGCTAAGTACGATGAACGCT
Organism: Schistocerca nitens; assembly: GCF_023898315.1. Lineage (NCBI taxonomy): Eukaryota > Metazoa > Arthropoda > Insecta > Orthoptera > Acrididae > Schistocerca > Schistocerca nitens. The sequence goes on along the minus strand of NC_064616.1, from coordinate 79,991,550 downwards.
GCGTTCGGATACACTTAGGAGCGCACCAGAATTGTGCTCTTTTGGCAGAGATACCACAGATTGCCACGTATCCTGCAAGCCTCCAAATCCCTCGTTCTCTGAAGAGTAGTGGACATACAACCACTTATCACCCAGTGGTAGTTTCACACATTCGACTAGCTACGCCATTTGCGAGATACTCGTTCACAGACTCTGGGTAATAATAGTATGACCTGCGTCAAAATCGCCTGTGTCAGTAGATTTCCCCATATGCGGCCCGTGTCGTTGGTAGAATGATTCCCCGCTTGTCTTTGACCCATTTAGATACTTTCCTTACCGTGTCACATTCCCGCACCGCAACCTCGTGGAGGGCAGTGGTCGTAATGTTTTGGCTTATCAGTGTACACAAAGAATAATTAGATATTCCATAAGTCACCGTACGGCGCTTGGCGGAGGGTACCGTGTATCAGTACTTGTCAGTTCCTATTCTTTTCCACTCACAAATAGAGAGAGGGATAATCGACTGTCTATGTTTCTTCGTATGAGCCCTATTTTCTCGTATCTTATCTTCGTGGTCCTTGCGCGCAACGTTATGTTGGAGGCAGTAGAATTGATCTGCAGTCAGCTTTAAATGCCGGTTCTCTAAATTTTCTCGATATCGTTCCTCGAAAAGAACGTGTCCTTCCCTTCGGGGACTCCCATTTCAAATCTCGAAGCACTTCCGCAACACTTGTGTGTTGTTCGAACCTACCGGTAACAAATCTAGCAGCCCGCCTCCGAATTACCTCGATGTGTCCCTATGAACCGACCTGGTATGGAGCCCAAATACTCGAGCAGTACTTAAGAGTAGGTCGCACTAGCGTCCTATATGCGTCCCCCTTTAGAGGATAAGTACACTTTCCAAAAGTTCTCCCAATAAACCGAAGTCGACCATTGGCCTTCCCTATCACAGTTCACACATGATCGTTCCATTTCATATCGCTTTGCAACGTTACGCCCAGATATTTAAACGACTTGACTGTGCCAAGTAGGACACTACTACTGCTCTAATGCTGTAACCGAACAAAATCGGTTTGTTTTCCCTACGCATTCGCATTAACGTCCATTTATCTACATTTAGAGACAGCTGCCATTCGTCACACTAATTAGAAATTTTGTCCAAGTCATGTTGTATCATCCTACAGTTATTCAACTTCGAGACCTTACCCTATACCACAGCATCATCAGGAAACAACAGCAGATTGCTGCTCACCCTGTCCACCAAATCGGACAATAGTGGTTCTATCACACTTCCCTGGGGCACTCCTGACGATACCCTTGTTTCTCTACTCTGAAAGAGCTGGCTACTTCTATCGTCCGAAGGAAATTCGCTAACAATCTGACGAACTATGATTTCCGGTGCTCTTCTAGTAAATGTTAGAGCGTCTACTGCTTGTGTCCGTAGTTAACACCCATGTATCATATGGCTAGCTTCTTCTTTCTCTTCGCATTCACAGTATGGAGAGTCTCACTACTCGGTGCAGAAGATTTTTGTAACGTCCGTGGCTAAATTTCAGCCGTGGTACTGACACGCAGAATCTGCGTGGACTTTTTTGTTTGGAATACCACTGTGTTGCAGGGACGCAGGGGTATGGCTCATTACAGGACCGCCGCCCATACGTGGTGGAAGTTCTTCACTGCTTGTCCCACTGGATTCCTGGTGATGCCTTCAAAGTCGCAACTAAGTTTATGTTTGGACCTTGTCGTAGACTCTGTGTGATTTTCAGTCCGAAGACTGGTTTGGTGCAGCTCTTTCCGTTACTCTATCCTGTGCAAGTCTTTCATCTCTGCCTAACTACGGCAAGCCAGATTTATTTGAAACTGCTTACTACACTCATTACTGCTCGAAATGATCTCGTCCTTTTCTAGACTGCCCGGCATTTCGTTGCGCCGAAACACGCAGGGGCCTTTTACCTCAGTAAATTTAATTTCAGGTTCTTCCTGTTGTAGCCGGCCGCTGTGGCCGAGCGAGTTCTAGACGCTTCAGTCCGGAACCGCGCTGCTGCTACGGTCGCAGGTTCGAATCCTGCCTCGGTTATGGATGTGTGTGATATCCTTAGATTAGTTAAGTTTAAGTAGCTCTAAGTCTACGGGACTGATGACCTAAGACCCATAGTGCTTAGAGCCATTCGAATCATTTTTTCCTGTTGTAGAATGTCCACCTGCTGTATGATTTCAATTACCACGGGGACATTGTGGCGTTGCCTTATGTGCTACTACAGTATTTTCAGTGCTGGAGGAGGAGATTAGTGTTTAACGGCCCGTCGACAACGAGGTCATTAGAGACGCAGCACAAGCTCGGATTAGGGAAGGATTGGGAGGAAGTCAGGTGTGCACTTTCAAAGGAACCGTCCTGGCATTTGCCTGAAGCGATTTAGTATTTTCAGTGCTACTTACGTATCAGAAACATCGCTGCCATCGACATTGCGTTTATCGAGATATATTTCAACGCCACTATCGTGGCTGTTAACTCTGCCGTTTTGCTATCAGGTGCGATCAAAAAGTTTATCTTCAAGGCGTTCGTTGCTGCAGCGTATGTGCAATGTAACGCGACTCCGATGGGGCTGTATAAGAACCGACATGTAGCCAAGGAGTCAGTGAGGCTCTCTGGCTCTGAGCACTATGAGATTTAACATCTGACGCCATCAGTCCCATACACGTACAACTACTTAAAGCTGACTAACTTAAGGACATCACACACATCCATGCCCGAGGCAGGAGATCAGTGAGGCATTCGAGTGTTTCCGACGTGCATGTGGTAAATACGGAAACGCGAGCTATCGTGACGCTGTTACAAAACGCGTCCAAACAGGACCAACGTGCTGTTCTTCTTTTCTAGGTTGCCGAAGGACAAACAACGGTTGACATCCATAGGAGAATAAAGAATTTATATGGAACAGCATGTCTGTAGCGAACCACCGTTGTGGAATGGTGTGCTGCTCCTTCGTGACAACGCACGTCCTTATACTGCAAATGCTGTAAAGTTCACGCACCCACTCTCTCCGCTTCGGTTCCTTGAAAAAAGCCTTTCATGGTCGAAGATTCCTGTCGGACAAGATGCGCACCAGGCAGTTACGTACGACCAAAAGGGTATCTCCAACCTGGTGCGTCGATGGGACGATTATCTCAAGGCTCACGGCGTCTCATTGGCATAATGATTCTTGATCGTACGGCTTTCGTAAGGAACCTTTTTTATCGCTCCGTATAGATGCCTCTGGGGACAGGTTGTACTTTCCACTGTCACTCAAGATAGTATCGATAACTGCGTAGACGGCCCAGTTAGTACTTTTTGACCTATTGGTGTTACAATACTTTCAGGGGCTGTTTCCGTGAGGTATTCTCCCGCTTCCTGTATATAGATACATAGATCATCATTTCGTCGGGTGATGTCAACAACTCTCGGCTTTATCGAGGAACAATGTCAGTAGTGCGCATAGCGTGATAACATACTGTTTTTGTCATCTTGTGCCATAAATTTTGCGTCCCTAGGAAATCCAGGAAGAGTAGTGGCGCCGGTTTAGTAATACAGTAGCGACCTGTATAAGATTCTAGTGTGGCTTTTTGAATTTTCACCATACGTGTGGAATCCCATTAGTTGGCAGTGTTTGCCTAGAAATTCGCCTATGCTAATCTTCTGAGACGTGCAGTGTCGGTTCTAATGCCTTAAAGAAGAGTGCATTAGAACCACATGCTTTGTACTTCAGTGTATCTAACCGGAATGGGATTGTTTTACTGACCGATCGATAACAAAAGTTGCCGTAGTCCAGGTGAGGATGGACGAGGGTCATTGACGGATCCGCTGTCAACGTCTGGCCTGTGATGCATCGTAGCAGGTTTATGGCAAGCTCACATTTTCCTGTTACTGTGTTAATTTGAGCTGCGCACGTCAGATTATTATCAGTGGTTAAGCCTAAGTACTTCGTCGCTTTTCGCAGTTGGAGCGTATATAGCCCCATCCTGATATTACTAAACAAAGGAATCTGATGTCGGCAACATATAGACACTAGTGTTTTCAAACCCATTGTGTGTCTGTCATGTTCACTGGTTATTCAGGGTCCGGCCGAGAGCCATTATATAGCAACTAAAGTCTGACCGTACGTAAATCATAGGCAAACTGAAGGAGATGGCAGTTCAAATGGTGCAGATGGCTCTGAGCACTATGGGACTTAACATCCGAGGTCATCAGTCCCCTAGAACGTAGAACTACTTAAACCTAACTAACCTAACGACATTACACACATCCATGCCCGAAGCAGGATTCGAACCTGCGACTGTAGCAGTCGCGCGGTTCCGGACTGAAGCGCCTAGAACCGCTCGGCCACCGCGGCCGGCTAGAGATGCAGTCATTTTGCATTGTTACATACGTGTAGTGTGTACATTTCTTCAGTTGCTGTTATTTCTTACATTCTTTAGCCATTTATGTAGTGCAAGGTTCAACAAATCTGTTAATGTTGGTGACTTCTTAGTTTCCTAGTTCTTTTGGCAATACAGCATCTTTTCTGGTAGACGAGCAGCACGCGGCCTATTTACAAATGGAAGTCGTTCGCATTTCGTACTGCATCTTCTCTAGGCAATCGCTGCAAGTTACAGAGTAGGTGTCGCCCACATATATATACGTGATGCCACTGGTTCCGTGGACGCTGAGATATTCACGCGCGGTCTGAGGAGCAGGACTGTTCAAGGACGGCAGCGGGAGGGGGGGGGGGGAGGGAGGGGAGTGGCCGACGACGCTGTCTCCAGTCCAGTCCAGTCCAGTCCGTACCCCCTGACAATGGAGTGGGGGACTGGCCTGCCCCGGGGTTGGCATCTGCGACCTCACCTGAGAGTGCAGTCAAAGCTGCTCCAATACGCAGGGTGAACCAACACTAGGACACCATAGTGCCATTCCTTGCATATTAACGGCACAAAAAGTAGAGGATGTCCCAGAATGAATGTTCATCATACAGGTATATGACAAGAACGATCATTTGAAGCAAGAAAGTATGGTAAACGTGGGCTCTAAAATGCATACCTTTAGGGCTATGAGCACTCCATCTTCTATACCAATCACTTCTACTGCAAGCTCTTTGATTTTCGTATTTTGGGACGATATAGTATAGATTAATACTACAAAAATTATCAACGAAACATGGGCTCTGAAATACATATCTTAAGAGCTATGAGCACTTGTTCAGCAGAAGAGAACATTAGCGAAGATGAACGAGTGCTCATAGCTCTTAAGGTATGAATTATAGAGCTCCTGTTTACTGGATATTTTTTATTGTTTTAGTCCATACCACCTCCTGCCAAGATTCGGAAAGCCAGGAGCTTTCAGTACAAGAGATTTGGTTGAAAGTATCGAAGATGAAGAAGAGATCATAGCTCTTAAGGTAAGTATTTTAGAGCCCATATTTAGTAGATTTTTTTGCTTCGGATGGTCGTTCCTGTCATACCCCTGAATACCGACAGTTCCCCCTCGGATACCGTGTATCTAACAAAACTTCGTTCTGTATGTATTTTTATTTTATTTTATTTTGTGACTTCGGTCTGCCGAATAATGCTGTATAGTACTCTGTTTCTTAAACGATACATATCCTGAAACTACAGTTTTTCACGTTGAACGTAACGATTATTGGTTTGAAATCAGTTTAAAAAATGACTTGTCATACTACAGAAATAACTACAAAACTTTTCAATTTGGAGATGTTTAGACACACAAATAGTATTCACCAAGAACGCCTTGCTTTTTCGGGAAGGCGCATATGTAAAGAAACGGGCAGCAATTCTGGCAATGAACCGGGAAGCATAGAGAGATGTAGTGTGTGGAAGAGAATGGAGTGGACGTTTAAAGACTAAACACGTCTTTAAAAGTGGAAGAGCAAAAACGATTGTGCTCTCTTTTCTGTGTCTATATTAAACAGCTGCAGTGTTTTGTATAAGAGCTGCTATAATTGCTGCATAAAGATTTTGAAAAAGTTAACATTACGTTTATTTACGTTTGGGGTCAGCACTCAAGTCGCTTATCATCTGTCAGCATCACAGTATTTCTAGACAAGTTTCTTATGACGTCTTCACAATAAGAACGACGGTCTGTATCCTGATTGCTAGGAAGTATCCATTCATATATCTGTCCGAATATTCTGTGTTCACGTAAATTATCCGATGGAGAGTATCCGGACACCTCTACGTAATGCGGAATCGGCCACTAGAGATGACGACAGACGGACCCGCCAGTATAAAAGGGAGAAGAGAGCATTGTGTCGTCGGTAACAGCGGTAAGGAGAGCTCACTGACTTCGAACGTGGACTAGTCACGGGGTGTTACACGAGTAACAAATTCACCGACATTTCAGCCCTCCTAAGGCTGCCCAAGTCGACCGTCGGTGATGTGATTGTGATGCAGAAACGCGAAGGAACGTCAGAGAAGGTAGGAGGAGAAAAAGATTAGTGTTTAACGTCCCGTCGACAACGAGGTCATTAGAGACGGAGTACAAGCTCAGATTAGGGAAGGATGGGAAGAAAAGCAGCCGTGCCCTTTCGAAGGAACCTTCCTGGCATTTACGTTAAGCGATAGCGAAATCACGGAAAAAATCAGGATGCCCGGACGCGGATTTGAACCGTCGTCCTCCCGAATGCGAGTCCAGTGTTCACGGATAAACCAAGGCCAGGCAGATCTCATGCACAGACGGACAGCGTTGCAGACATAGTTGTAAAAAAATCCCTTCGTTACACATGGCAGTTGCAAACGGACATTGCACTACGACACAGACGTAAATTTGAATACAGCGGACAGACACGTTAATGACCGGACGGACAGTTCACAATTTTGTGAAATATAGGGCATGCGGGAGATTTCAATACGGATCTCGCCCTCCGCGCTCCAACACCGTGACTACACTGTCAATTCGCTCGATGTTGCACAGCTCGAGCTTGAGCAGTTCAATGTTTCTATTTCGCTTCTTTTCTGACAGTTCAGTGCATGCTTGATGTGTGTCCAGTTTTTGACGGGCTATCCACTTGGCCATCTTACCACTAAATCTTTCCCTTGTAAGAACAGTGTCACTGGCCCTCATTATGGATAAATACGTTGCTAGCGATAAATAGAACACACGTGAAAAGTCAGTTGTAGGCCGTGTAAATGGAAAAAAAATCGATTATCTCGGGATAAACTGTGGAAGTGCCACGTCCGAGTGAAGTAAAGACATTCTACTTCAGCTGTAACCATTTACATGGAAGTACTGCAAGAATTTTTGGAAGGGAGGTGATAATGGTGTGACACGATATTGGGTAAAATTAAGGAACAACTGTTGGATAGAGTTCTAAACAATTATTCTGTTCACATTGTATATTTAACTACCAGGGAGATGTTGCATTTCCACTGCAGTCTCTCTGTCCCCATATATGATATTTGTGTCTGTAGACATAAACTTATTTTAGAGGAAACTTATTTTAGAGGAATAGCAGCATCCATTCGGCGAGGACAAAGCAGGGGAAGGACGTTTATGTTGTGAATTCATCTTTAACTACTGTTCGAAAAGGTAGACAATACTCTACTGCCGGCCGGAGTGGCCGAGCGGTTCTAGGCGCTACAGTCTGGAACCGCGCGACGGCTACGGTCGCAAGTTCGAATCCTGCCTCGGGCATGGATGTGTCTGATGTCCTTAGGTTAGTTAGGTGTACGTAGTTCTAAGTTCTAGGGGACTGATGACCTCAGCAGTTAAGTCCCATAGTTCGAGGAAGTGTGTAGCACTCACTTTCAATAGGCTCTCACAATCTCGGAGAGCTTTTGTGACAGACTGAAGATTTTAAAAGTCAGTTTAAAAACCTACGTTTTGACAAATTCGTGCAGTCCCCCACAATCAATTTAGGTCAACGTAACTCTGCTAAGGTAATTAGATGTAAAGCAGGGAAAAACGCTTTACGCACGTAGTATTTACGCTTGTTAATCAAGATTTAGATTTTCTACGATTTCCCCGAAATCACGTTTGAAAACGACGGGATAGTGCCTAGTGATAAGCCACGTCCGACACTTTCCACAATTTCGTCTATTATTCACCTTCTAAGAAATGAAGTAAATCACTGTGCTGAACCTAGAACGAGTTCTCACTCTGCAGTGGAGTGGGTGCTTGCCGGTTAAAACTGTGCGCCTCTCGCGGCAAGTGCTCTGCCGACCGAGCTCTCCAAGCACGACGGCATTCTGCTGTACGCTTAAACACTCTACCTAATAAGGAGACAGACAGACCTGTTAATCACAGGTACTGATGTTATAGAGTGGTGACTCCCAGCCTTTCTGAGAGCATCACCCCTGAACGAACTCAAATGGCATCCAACGCCGTAAACAAAGTTTTGTGGCGGCGTTCGTAGCGATAAACAATTCGCTGTAGAAACGGCTTACGAAGTCACCGCCACACTTTTAATAGCGGGCCGACCGGTCCGCTGGAACAGTGAACAGAAAGATGAGAACCCAAACACTCTGATTAAATAAAAGTCGGTACTTATCTTTATTAACGAAGATACAGAAACACAGTAGTGAACTCCGTGTCTGCAGAGATCTGTCTAGTTCGAGTCGGAGCGGCTAGGTCAGCGTCGGCTGACGACAAACAACAACTCTGCTGCGATGAACACACAACTGACTAGCAAGTACACAATTCGGTGGCGAGTATACAACTGAGCGCCGAGTACAGAACTGTCCTATCGCTCGCGACTCCAGCGCTTAAGAAACCAGAAGCCAGCGGTGGCGCGCGCAGACTTGCGGCGATTTCCTGTCTCGCTGGCGCTGCTTATGCGGACGGCGTCCGGACTTTGATGCTGCCAACATTTTGGCAGCGGGCTCGGGTGGCATTACTGGCTAGGATATAACACAAAGTTTAGGATCTAATTAAACATTGGATACATAATCTGTCAATGGGGTGTTTGGTTCAACTTATTTCTAACGATCCTTTTGTTTATATTTGGTTTTGTGCCCGCCATTGCACATCGGAAGTCATGTATCAAGCTCATTCTGTTCTTTAGTTTTGTTTTTACTATTACCGTAGCCGAAAGTCCAGTTTCACACCTGTAAATCCTTCGGAATGGAACCGGTATCTCTTATAGCATTCTTCCAATAGCAATAGCTGGTAACGAACGACTGGTCGCTGAAACAATGGCAGTTCTGTTGTATGAAAGTCTGTTTATAGTGTGTTGCATTTGCGAAGTCCAAGAAATACTACTTAGGCTAGAATTTCACTACTTGAAAATATTCCTTCATCGAATGACACAGGTCTTACAACCCAGGTCGGTTTTCTAGATCTGAAAAATATAATGCCTATGAGAATCTGTCACTGGTGGCAAGTGATTACTACCATAGGATGGACAGCAAAAGCAATAAATAAAAGAGTTAAGCTGAACAGAATACTGTCGGCAAACTAAATAGATGTTCAAAATTTAGCTTTTAATATCTATGAAACTGAACGTCAACAAACAATTCGTATTAACAGTTGCGACTCGTGACAGTGGGGCGTGATCTTTTATCACGAAGACCAGTCAAAATTTGAGGTTGCCTCATAGATTAATGGAGTGATAACAGTTGCAAATTATTGGAAGAGACAGGAAATCTAAAAATGGATTAGGAAACAGTTTAGATTAGGAAAGGGAACTATGATAGCGATAACAAAAAAGGAAGTGGGCTGAATAGTACCCAGGAAGGATGGTAGTAGGATGGCCAGAGGAAGTTCGTTTCTGGATTCCAAGAAATAATAAAAGATTGAGAAGACAAACTTATGATGGAAAGTAGATAGTTGAATTATAAAATATGGAGGAGAAATACTGATTTGTATCGCTGAAGACCACATTTCGTGGAAGAACCTAGAATAGGCTTCTGCTCAACTGTGGATATCAAATGCCAGTTAATTTTCATGACAGAGATTGTTTTTAACAAATTAATTTAGAGCGGTCACTAAATCTTCATCGAATGTGTTTTGTTTTTACCACTCAGAAATTGTCATTTTACCCCTCCATGTTTAATTACAGCCAGGTTGGGAGTCACTGTTGTAGACAGACCTGTCTTTTTCATTCGACAGCTCGTTTCCCCGAAAATCGATGATGAAATTTTACGCGTACCACCAATACCTGCAACTCTGGTAATGTTCCGAGCAAGCACAAGTATCACAGCGGCTAAGGTACACAGGTATGACGCTGGTGGTACAGGTTCAACTGCGGCGAAAATGACTATTTTTGAATAATTATTCACGGGATATACTATTTTATGATATTCTGTTCGATGAAACTGAAAAAAAAGTACACCGGCAGGAGTTGAACCTATACCTCTAGCGTGGTAACTGTGAACCTTTGCGCTACTTTCGCTTGGTCGGAATTTGACTAGCATTATGGTATAGGAGGTACATACAAAACTTGAAAATTTTTAGGAAACTAGGAGTCGTCGCATGAAAATTCGCAAGCTAGGTACTCAGGGCAGGTCCTCTACAGCTTGTCTAAGACACACCACAATCCGTGATTAACAGGTCTATGGTCCCCTTGTAAACCACGTCTCCACAGTATCCTTTCTCCCAGGACCATTAGTTCCCGAAGGTATGCCGGAGAACTTCTGTGAAGGTACAGAAATTTCCCACGAAAGCAAAAGGTCCCAGGATCGCGTCCCACTACTGCACACAGTCAGCATCTGCCAGTAGTTTTCTTACGATTAATGTTTAAAATACTAATAATGAAGGTTATAAGTTTATGCAGTAGTTACGTGCAGATGAAAAGATTTGCACAGGGTAAACTAGACCCCGAGAGGTGCATTGAAGTAGTTTTGGGGCTAAACAGCAGAACAATAGCAACAGTTATGTGTATACATATCTAAGTGTTTTACGCTCTCTGAGAACTGTTTAGCAGCGACTTTAGACGCAAAACAGAGGAAAATATTACACAATATGGAAATGAAGTCCCATGCTTCTTGACAGAGCGTAAGGGAACGATGCGGAAGACGCGCACCGCACCTCCTAATGGAGGTGGTGTGCCGTTGCCTTCCTCCAACCGTAGTGGGGATGAATGATGATGACGAATACGACACGACAACTCCCAGTCATCTCGGGGCAGGTGAAAATCCCTGCCCCCCACCGGGAATCGAACCCGGGACCCCGAGCTCGGGAAGCGAGAACGCTACCGCGAGGCCACGAGCTGCACTATAATGGGTCAAAATTACAAAAATGAAATCGACATTTTAAAAACTTGAAACAAGAAGTATATTCTAAAATAGAAAAAGTACGTATACAACGAGCAAGTGCAGAATTCGGTCTTATGGTCACGAAAGTGACTCGAAGTGGACGAAACATTCCAACTGTTTGCCTCAAAACCGAAAATGTGAATTCCTTGTTACATGAACGTAAATAGAGATCTACAAGAAATGGGTGTACAACCGGAAGATGCGGAAAACCGAGACATCTAGTAGTCCCATTTGGGACTTTTCGAGATGAGAAACAAACAACAGATGTCATGTTATCAGATGAACGTGGTTCTAGAAGCATCTGACTTAAACGGGAAAAGGAGAACTGAGAGCAACTTTCGTAATGACTGTAAGTTCATTATGGGCACTAAACAACGGCAGGACCGCTACGGTCGCAGGTTCGAATCCTGCCTCGGGCATGGATGTGTGTGATGTCCTTAGGTTAGTTAGGTTTATGTAGTTCTAAGTTCTAGGGGACTGATGACCTTAGCCGGCCGAAGTGGCCGCGCGGTTCTGGCGCTGCAGTCTGGAACCGCGAGACCGCTACGGTCGCAGGTTCGAATCCTGCCTCGGGCATGGATGTGTGTGATGTCCTTAGGTTAGTTAGGTTTAACTAGTTCTAAGTTCTAGGGGACTAATGACCTCAGCAGTTGAGTCCCATAGTGCTCAGAGCCATTTGAACCATTTGAACTGATGACCTTAGAAGTTAAGTCCCAAAGTGCTCAGAGCCATTGGAACTAAACAACCGGATAACGAAGTAAATAAATTAGTGATTATACACTGAGGTGACAAAACTCATGGGATAACGATATGCACACATACAGATGGCGGTAGTATGCGTACACAGCGTATAAAAGAACAGTGTCATTTCCAGTCAGGCGATTCATGTGAAAATGTTTCCGACGTGATTATGGCCACACCAGGTAATTAACAGACTTTGAACGCGAAATGGTACTTGGAGCTAGACGCATGGGACATTCCATTTGCCGGCCGGTGTGGCCGAGCGGTGCTAGTTGCTACAGTCTGGAACCGCGCGACCGCTACGGTCGCAGGATCGATCCCTGCCTCGGGCATGGATGTGTGTGATGTCCTTAGGTTGGTTAGGTTTAAGTAGTTCTAAGTACTAGGGGACTGAAGAAAAAAATGGTTCAAATGGCTCTGAGCACTATGGGACTTAACATCTGTGGTCATCAGTCCCCTAGAACTTAGAACTACTTAAAGCTAACTAACCTAAGGACATCACACACATCCATGCCCGAGGCAGGATTCGAACCTGCGACCGTAGCAGTCGCGCGGCTCCTGACTGAGCGCCTAGAACCGCTAGACCACCGCGGCCGGCGGGACTGAAGACCTCAGAAGTTGAGTCCCTTAGTGCTCAGAGCCATTTGAACCATTATTGAACATTCCATTTCGGAAATCGTTAGAGAGGGAGCAGTGGCGTTTGTGTAGAGTTGTCAGTGCTAACAGACAAGCAGCAATGCGTGAAATAATCGCAAAAATCAATGTGGGACGTACGATGAACGAATCTTTAAGATATTACGTCGAATTCTGGCGTTAATGGGCTATGGCAGCAGACGATCTACGCGAGTGTATTCGCTAGCAGCACGGAATCGCCTGCAGAGCATCTCTTGGGCTCGTAACCATATCGGTTGGAACTAGAGGACTGGAAAACCGTGGCCTGGTCAGGTGAATCCCGATTTACAGTTGGTAAGAGCTAATGGTAGTGTTGGAGTGTGGCGCAGACCCCACGAAGTCGTGGACCCAAGTTGTCCACAAGGCACGGAGCAAGCTGGTGTTGGCTTCGTAATGCTGTAAGCTAGGTTTACTTTATCCAGCATATGTTCTGGGCCAGCACGGTTATTAATTGGTCTGGTTAGTTAAAAGGGGCGGCTGGTTGCCCTTCCTGTCGTCACCTCGTAACTCCCTGGTGAGGAATGTGTGTACCCAAACTGTCTGCCTGTAGTGTTATTCGTGGCGAAAATTCTCTAAATATTTGAAAATCGTGAACTGAGGCGGGACTTGGGTACCAGCCCGGTATTCCCGTGGCTGGATGTGGGAAACCACTTCCAGTGTGGCCGGCACACCGACCCTCGCCGTCCCGTAAGCGGCTCCTTAACACGTGCGGCTGTCCGGACGGGTCAACCACTCCTATTTTATAACCGAATATTTAACTACACACTAGCATCATGTATGATACTTTTTTTAAGTACATTTACTATGTTGTTAATTTCATTTCACTTGTAACTCGAACAGTGAACAATACTAATATTTTTATAGGCCACTGTGTTATTTAGTGTCCTGCAAATGGCTACTATGTAGTCATTAACAAATAGTCTGTATACTGTCTCTTTCCACATCTATGGAACATGTAACTGACTACGTGAGTAACTAGTCTCGGTGACTAACGACAATGACTGGATACATGTTCTCATTCGTTTGCAACATGTACAATGTCTTATGTATCGTGCGAATACTTATGCAGTGAGCTGTTTCAGTTTGAGATGAATTTGGAAGGTACAGAAGCAAACAAGGAGAAATACAAACTTATACGGTGAGCAATTTCCCAGTAAGGCATAAGAATTAGGTTTAATTTTATTTATTCTCTTTTTGATTATTATTGGCGTTTGTACACCTAGGGTGGATATACCAGCATTTGTATTCGAATTCTCGTCCGTCCATTCAGGTTTAGTTCTTCCATAGTTTCGCCAACTCTCCCGAAACATGTACCAGAATGTACATAGGCTGTTTTCTACTCTAGCCTTCCCCAGTCATGCCATCCTATCCGTCTCTGATACCCTCATAGTCAAAGGGGCGGTAACCCCTAATATTCCTTTAATCTTAAACCTCCTCAGTTAACCAATTATCAAAGCAACTTTGTGTGCAGGTGATAGAAGACTTAGTTGTTTTCCTTGCGCAATTCGTGCCCCTTCTCCAGTATCTTGTTATCCAGTTTTTGCCGGAGACTTGGGTACTGTCGCTAATGTTTTACACATTACGAATTAATCGGTAAGAAGGATCACAGAAAACACTGGAGGCAACTTTTCCTGCACACGAAATCAACTTCTTTGGTGCTGCGCTACCGGCTACCGTCCGCTTCCCTCACTGCAGTTTCGTTTCTGGCGTGTATTGTTAGACCCACGGCAACAAATCGGTGTTCCTGGGCTTGTTTTTTAAATCATATGTTATTTTTTCGTATTTGCTTTTGGTTCACATTCGACGAATGCAGCACCCATTTTGCACTGAACTTTTTTCCCAGTTCAAGAAAAAGATATCATATTCCTTCTTCAGATATGCGTATGGCGTCATGTATTTCGTTCACTTTCAGTCTGCCATCGTCCAGTACCACTGGACCACTTTCTTGATGTTTTAGTCTGTGGTTGTACGTCCTTAACTCTGATCATCTGGAAATGCCCCCAGATAAATGCACTCGCTGTTGTTTCATCCCATCGGTTGTAAGTTGATAATATGAAGCTTTTTGTTGTGTTTTGTGAAGTGCTATCTGCTGCGCGGTTGTTCCATGAAATACGGATAATGACGCTCTGTATGCTGCAGTCCGCGTTATCACGCTGTGCTGTGCCGTTGAGCGGTGGCTGAGGCATCTGTTGGCCGTCACAAATAACGTTAAGGCAGCGTGGAGTTTTAAAACCGAACCTCAAGCATTCGAAGAATTTTATCATGTAGCCAGCAATAGTAGTCAGCTTTCATTGATGTGTCTGACGTAACGCATGGAAGGAAAAACCGTCTGCACTCATTGCATTTCAAGACGAGCAGAAGAGATGTTTACTTGCATGTTGTTACACGACGCTGCGTCGAGAAAGCGAGTTACGAGCTACCGATAATGTATAAGGGACGCACTGACGGTTCTTAAAAAAACCGTTGAAATGTCTGTGAATTCCTAAGGCTCGTGATGACTGGGTGTTGTGTGATGTTCTTAGGTTAGTTAGGTTTAAGTAGTTCTAAGTTCTAGGGGACTGATGACCACAGATGTTAAGTCCCATAGTGCTCACAGTCATTTGAACCATTTTTGAATTCCTAAGGGGCCAAACTGCTGAGGTCATCAGTCCCTAGACATACACACTATTTAAACTAACTTACGCTAAGAACAACACACACACACACACACACACACACACACACACACACACACACACGCCCGAGGGAGGACTCGAAACTCTCGCGGGAGGGGCCGAGCATTTCGTGACATAACGCCCTAAACCTCACGGCCACTACGCGTAGCGACGGTTCTTATTTTGGTAGGAAGTGACTGAGCATATTTTTTTTATATTAGCGGGAAAAATAACTAGTGAGGAGCTTACTCCTCAAATGGCAACAGTACTTTAGCTAGAGGTTGAGGAAACGCTTAGAATTACTTTGCTTTTGACGAGAGAAAGGTCAGATGAAACAGAAAATCGAGAATTGATTTACGCTTCTCCTTTCGATTTAGCAAGCCACGTCAGTGTGAGTCATTTCGGAAATAAGCATCTTTCTAAGGTGTTGTTGGATTTATAAGAACACGTCTTCGAACCGACTAGAGACAACGGGCCACTATCGTTTCATTTCATTTGTTTATGAGCTTTAACCAAATTGGTGATCAGATAATAAGCATCAGTCTCTTTTTATTTAAAAAAAAAAACGGAAAAAATGCTAGTAGGACTCGCGATATGAAGGTTCCGTACAAACTTAATTATGTACATAGATGATAATAACAATAATAATAATAATAATAATAATGTCGCACGGATCGATGGCCTGGTGCAAGTCTTTCTACTGGACGCCACTTCGGCAACTGCCATGTCCCTAAGCCACCCCAGGAACCAAGCGGGAATAGGAGACTCCAGAACAACTTGGAATCCGAACCATGTGTTGTTTCCGATGACTCCTCAAGTCGGTGAGACGTGAAAGCTAGGTTAAAACGTAGACTGAAAAATCGGTGGTCCGACAGAAATTCGATTCCTCTACCTCCCGCTTTCCGGGCACACGCTGTATCGCTTGTTTTTCTTTTTTTTCCTTTCTTTCGCCATTGTTCTCGTCTTTTGGTTTGGGCGGACGTCACAGGACATTTCTTCAAGATGATCTTTCACTACCTCACTCATTATTTTTTCATTTATTTATATTTTTATTTTACAGAGGGCAGCCCGCCGAACGACGTAAAACATTGAGCGACCGTGCCGGTACCGCTTCACCACTAGGAACGACATGTATGTAGATTCATAGATTGTTCGCCTATAGGTTTTGATGATTGGATTTGCGAGTGTCAAAATATGCGACTGTATCTTCTGACAGCATTGACTTAGAAGCTTAAATTATTTATACCGTCATGGAACCAACTTTATACATCTACCCGGTCCTGAAAAAAGTTGTCACTACAGGCGGCCGTATCTTTTGATTGCATTGACTTCTACATGTACAGCTACATGGGTACTCTGCAAATCACATTTAAGTGCGTGGTAGAGGGGTCGTCGAACCACCTTCACATTTCTCTATTATTCCAATCTCTTACAGCGCGCGTAAAAAACCAACACCTATATCTTTCCGTGCGAGCTCTGATTCCCCGTATTTTATCATTATGATTATTTCTCCCTATGTAGGTCGGCGTCAACAAAATATTTTCGCATTCGGAGAAGAAAGTAGGTGATTGAAATTTCGTGAGAAGATTCTGTCGCAACAAAAATGATGTCCACCCGAAATCCTGTATCATTTCTGGGACAACCCCCCCCCCCCTTTTTGGGTTTAAACCAAAACGTGCTGCTCTTCTTTGAACTTTTCCGATGCACTCCGTCAATCCTATCTGGTAATGATTCCACACCACGCAGCAATATTCTAAAAGAGTACGGATTTGCGTAGCGTCGGCTGTCTCTTTAGTAGATTTGTTACATTTTCTAAGCGTCCTGCCAACAAAACGCAGTCTTGGGTTAGCCTTCTCCGCAACATTTTCTGTGTGTTCCTTCCAATTTGTTCGTAATTGTAATTCCTAGGTATTTAGTTGAATTTACAGCATTTAGATTTGACTGATTTATCGTATAACCGAAGTTTAACGGATTCCTTTTAGCACTCATGTGGATGACCTCACACTTTTCATTATTTTAGGGTCAATTTCCAATTTTCGTACCGTACAGTTATCTTTTCTAAATCGTTCTGCAGTTTGTTTTGATCTTCTGATGACTTTATTAGTCGATAAACGACAGCGTCATCTGCAAACACCCTAAGACGGCTGCTCAGATTCTCTCCCGAATCGTTTATATACATAGGGAACAGCAAAGGGCCTTGGGGAACGCCGGAAATCACTTCTGTTTTACTGGATGAGTTTCCGTCAATTACTACGAACTGTGACCTCTCTGACAGGATATTACGAATCCAGTCACATAACTGAGACGATATTCCATATTTCACTACAAGCCGCTTGTGTGGTACATCACACAACTGAGACGATATTCCATAAGCACGCAATTTTCACTACAAGCCGCTTGTGTGGTACCTGAGTATTCGACATAAATTTCTATTTGATACTTCTTCCTGTTCCTGAGAGAAAGTGGTCTTAACAGGCGGACAGATAGACAGCAAATGGCAAGAAATATTTTTTATGTCATATAATTAAAAATTAACAATTTCGTTATTATTTTTCTTTACGTTTACTGTGAAACTTGGTTTCTTGATAAATTTTGTATTTCTAGGTGAATAGGAAGTACCCTGCAGGTTTGTTGGTATCAGCATATGTGACACAGATGGCCGTAGACTTCAGCACCTCAGCAGAAAAAGGGGTCTAAACAGACGGACAGACAGCAGAATGTGCAAAAAACGGCAATGCATGCATGCACGTGCAAAGGAACGCTTCGTCGTTATTCGGAATAACACAGGCACTGCAATCGATAAATGGAGTCCGGCGAGTGCAGGATTTACCTAAAGCCCCGTAGAACATGGGGCTGGCAACTACCATTACACATCTCACCTCAGACATACAGATCTACAAGTTCAGCAGGGAGATGGACTATTCATATTTTGAGCCGGTATCTTGTACAGATGTTAGCCACCTCTAATCGCTGACTAGAATAAACTGCGGGTTGTGAAGTATCGGGACAGGGTTCCCCAACCTACTGTCCAGTCCGACAAACAATATTTCGACGATAAGTTTATCTTTAAATGCAATGATGCACTGTCATACTGCTCACATCTCCCACACTTTTTCCTTCAGGAGAGAACCTACTGAGTGGAATGTCTTGCGATATCTGCCGATATGACTCCTATTGAGAATGCTCGGAAGAAGTTGATTTTGGCACCACGGATGACCTCAGGAGAGCCGCAGTCACAGAGTGCGAAAGGCTCGAATACCTAGTGGACAGGATGCAAGAATGCAAAGGAGTGTGTAAACGTGTTACAATGTACGGCATGGAGCGACATGGAATTGTATGTCACCCGTCAATATATTTTGATTTCACAGTTGTGTAAATATATGCAATTTGAGCAGACTACCTTTTTATTTCTTTAATTTTAAGAATCGAGTTCTTTTTTTATTCTAAGAGGCTTATATTTTCATTCCCTCGTTCCTTTGAATCTACGGTCGTACACTTCCGCAGACATGCAGGTTGTGCAAATCTTTTTTGAGCAGTTTATGCAGTATGCGATCAAAAGTATCTGGACATCTACAGGTGGACATTAACACGGGGGTGTCCATCGGTCTCCTTAATGACGGCTTCAGCTCTGATGAAGCCACTTTCGATAAGGCGTCTGAATATCTGTGGACGAATGGCAGCCCATTCTTCCTCGAGAGTCGAATCTAGAGAAGGTAGTGATGTGGGACGCCGCAATCTGGAGGCAACTCGCCGTGCTAACTCATCCCAGAGGTGTCCCACGGGACTCTGGACACGCCAGTCCATTTCACGAATATCATTACCGACAAAGATTGCTCTGTGACACAGTGCATTGTCACGCTGATACAAACAATTATCATCTCCGAACTGTTCCCCTGTACAATGCGTTCATATCCTTCCACATTTAGTTCAGCGTTTTCGTAAGCGCAGTAAGGGACCCTAACCTAACCACGAAAAGTAGCCCACTATTGGCACTTCGCACGATGGCAGGTATCATTCTGCATTAAGTCGTCAAACGTAAACCCCTCCGTAGGAATGCCAGAGGGTACAGCGCGATTGATCGCTCCAAAGAGAACTACAATTCAAAGCCTGCCCGGCCATCGGCATCTAGGTTTTTTGTGATTTTTCCTAAACTGCTTCGGGCAAGTGTCGGCCGAGCTAGTGCTCCATCTGCAATGAGCTCTTTGTCAACAGGACGTTCCTCCTTCCACTCCAAATCACTACCGTCCAGTAATGTGGAATGTGGAGGTTATAAGGAGCTGCTCGATTGTCGTACCCCACATTTTCAACTCCCCACGCATAGTCATTGTGCCCATTTGGACTTCTGGTAGCACTTTGGAACTCACGCGTCATTCCTTCCGCTGATTCCGTTCAATTTTTACAGCCACCCTCCGCAATGCTCCGTGTTGTCTGTCCGTCAGTACAGGAGTTCTGCCTCGTCCTGGTTTAGCCACGGTTAATCCTTCGCGTTTACATTTCTCTAACAGTCGATCTGGGAAGCTTTAGAAGGGTTGAAATAACCAAAATGAATTTCTTACTAAGACGTCCAAGTTCGAGGTGACAGGCTCCTCCTACCGCTCGTCTAATGACAACACAACGCTCCCCGCCTCCTTTCACACTGGCCTGTCCGACTCGTCACATCTAGTCGTCAATTAAGCACTACATAGGACTGTGAACAGAAAGCGTATAATTGATCTCCATTATTCTTATTTGCAATTTATTACGATTACCGTAGATGTCAGTGCTGTTACTACCTAGCCCAAAAATAATATCGTTCGGAAATTAGTGTTACAGCATAACTGGTTCCCTTTTTACGTAAAGCAAAAGTCTGTTCCAGAATAGTGGGGGTCCCAGGATGACTGACCAGTGTTGAGAGATCTGACAGGAACTTACAATCGAAGCAATAAAGTGTAGTAAACATGCATATCTCGAGAGCTATAAGCACCTGTTCGTCTGCGCTAATATGAAAAACATCTCACCTATTGAAAAGTGCCCGTATGGCTTTTAGAGCCCATGTTTACTAGACAATTTTTTCTTGCTTTAGTCCATACTACTTCATCCCATAAATGGACAGTGAATAGCTGACAGTAGAAAAGATTTGTTTCACAGTATCGAAGATGAAGTAGTGAGCATAGCTCATAAGTGATGCGTTCTAGAGTCCATCTTTACTGGACATTTTTGCTTCGACTGATCGTTCCTGTCACATCGCTGACTATTGCACATTTCTCCTTGGAATCCCTCTACAACAATTCTAACACGAAAATTGCATAAAATTCGAGTTGTATTAACTCAACAAAGATATTACATTTGGAAGGAATTGTAAATCCGTGCGTCAAATGATCCTATTAACATTTACTGCGATTAAGTGTTGTACTGCAGAATAATAGTACTCCACCATTCGATAATTGTTATGAACCAAAGATATACGAAAAGCGCGCAGGATACTGGTGGAAAAAGTTTAGAAATTTGTGGTAAGGTCTTACGGAACCAAACTGCTGAGGTCATCGGTCCCTAAGCCTACACACTACTTAAACTAACTTACGCTATGGATCACACACACACACCCATGCCCGAGGGAGGACTCGAACCTCCGACGGGGGGAACCGCACAGACCGTGACAAGGCGCCTTAAACCGCGCGGCTACCCCGCGCGGCTACTGGTGTACATTTCCGTTTTCTATACAAGTATGATTACGTTGAAAACTTTCATTTTCATTGGTTCCTAAGTCATGTTAGATTTACAAGTTGTAACACTGTTGCTGCGAGGAGCGGCGGCGCGGTTAGAGGCGCCTTGCACTAATCGTGCGGCCCCTCGCACCGGAGGTTCGAGTCCTCCCTCGAGCATGGGTGTGTTTATTGTCCTCAGCTTTCAGTTAGTGTGTAAGTCTAGGGACCGATGGCCTCAGCAATTTGGTCCCTTAGGCATTCACGCACATTTCAACATTTTTGTAACATTGTTCCGCCTACAGCTATCCTTTTCATTGGTCCACTATCAGCCTGTTTCAACGACATAGCCATTACCAAATGGTATCTGCAAGGAATTAATAAATAAATAAAGGACATTAATTGTATGCACGGTTCTTTACTAATCTACTGAATCTTTTTTATTGCACTAATTTCTGTTCGATTGAAACACAAAAAACAGACCATTTAACGATTCGTATAAAGAAAAGTATCCTGCAGATCCGACACTTCGACGATTCAAAGCTATGGTGATCAACCGCCATAATCACCAACAAAATAATTCAAAATTTTTGGCTATTTCTGGTAAACGTCTTCACTGAGACGTATTCTAGGTAAGCAAACGGCAGCGGGTTCCAGATCCACAATGGGCAGATTATGAAAATTTTCTAACTACCTATTGCTCGTGTGCGTTTTGTCCTTTGTATTCTTCTGACGACAGCTATACGTAACGCCGATCAAACTGCTTCAGACTTTTTCTATGCGCCAGTAGCTACTGTTGTCTCAAGGGAAAAAATCATTCAGTGAGTAAGCTATTCAAAACAGTCATAAGTCTTATTTAAGTGCACAATACTGTAGCCGCCCATTAGCTACACGAGCCATTCCTTGATGAGTAGCGCGATATTTTGCGTGATGTGGCATGCAACTTGATACACACCCACACACGCACCAGAGATTCTCTATCTTCTAAGCATGCTTTCTACAAAATTGCTTGTGCGGCTTCGGGGAGTGATAGACTGTTGAGTTTCTCGTAAACTACGGCTGTGCTCGAAACATCACAGCAGTTCCAGCTGAAAAGGCGGAAGGCGATAGTAATGTCTTGAAGATTGGTGAAATTAATATAATAAATCACATTCTTTTGCATTCATCTGTGTGAAGCTGCATAAATTATATCTGCAACTGGTCGGAAAAAATATTTGATGGGAACGGTTTCTACGAGTGACCATGTAAAATATGTGGTCAAACGTGTGAAATAGGATCTGAAAGTGATCTGCGTGACCCCAGGCTCTATAACCAAGCGTTTACAGATGTAGACGTAGTGCATCAGCATTATTGCTTTTTACTGGGATCGAGGGCCTGTGAAAAATTGTGTATTCCGTACTTAATCATTTGCACAGCGCTCAAATAACGACTTTCATTTGAATTATTATTCAATTCAATCTTCCCAACACCTGTGTAAATAACTAAGTACGTAATGCAGTGTGTAATGCAAAATTAATTTAAGAATACGTTGTGCGCAACAGGATACATTTGTGTACAGATGTCGTGTAACGGAATCTGCGGACAGTTTTCTGAGTTATCAGTAATTACTGACATTTTGAAGATGGCCAATAATTACAGTCAAATAAAAGAAAAAAGGAATTAAATTAATGAAGTTATGGGTATGTTTTCGTCACAATGCGAAGGAAATTTGGAAATCTGTGGTAAGGACTATGGGATCAGACTCCTGAGGTCATCGTTCCCTACGATTACGCACTACTTAATCTAACTTAAACTATTTTACTCTAAGGACAACAGCCAGCCGGAGTTGCCGAGCGGTTCTAAGCGCTTCAGTCTGGAACCACGCGACCGCTACGGTCGCAGGTCCGAATCCTGCCTCGGGCATGAATGTGTGTGATGTCCTTAGGTTAGTTAGGTTTAAATAGTTCTAAGTTCTACGGGACTGATGACCTCAGATGTGAAGTCCCATAGTGCTCAGAGCCATTTGAACCATCTTTTTCTAAGGACAACACACACACACACACACACACACACACACACACACACATGCCCGAGGGAGGACTCGAACCTCCGATGGGGGAGCCCCGCGAACCGTGAAAAGACGCCTCAGACCGCACCACTAGTCCACGCGGCTCAGAATACGAAGGGAATGAATTCTACCGTAGTATAATTTGAGAGGCACATAGTTTCCGCCATTCTGTCACAGACATTTCACAAGAGTTAGATGTGACCATGTCCACTGCTGGTGCTTTTACTGTGAAGAGGAAACTTTAGAGAGAGAGACGACTCAATCATCGCTCCCGAAGGAACTTACTGATAGAAATATCAGATGCGCACTGCATGAGCACTCGTCGGACTGCCTTGTCAGCTGCTGCAGAGAAATTCCGTTGCAGCGTGGATACAAAGGTCAGAGGTAGACTGACCCGTATATGACCACATAGCCGATGCTGTGCTGTATAGTTGTCTAGGCTCGCAGCTCTAAAAATATATTTAAAGTCTCTAAACAATGAGGTACACTTTCTTTACCTTAAACAGACGTCAAACTAATATTGTTCTACATCTACATCGATACTCTGCAAATAACATTTAAGTGCCGGACAGAGGGTTCATCAAACCACCTTCACAATTCTCTATTATTCCAATCTCATATAGCGCGCAGAAAGAACAAACACGTATCTTTCCGTACGAGTTCTGATTCCCCTTCTTTTATCATGGTAGTCGTTTCTCCCTATGTAGGTCGGCGTCAGCAAAATGTTTTCGAATTCGGAGGAGAAAGATGGTGATTGAAATCTCGTGAGACGATTCTGCCGCAACGAAAAAGCCTTTGTTTTAATGATGTCCGTCCCAAATCTTGTAGCATTTCAGTGACACTGTCTCCCCTATTTGGCGATAAAACGAAACGTGCTGCCCCTCTTTGATCTTTTTCGATGTACTCCGTGAATCCTATCTGGTAAGGATCCCACACCACGCAGCAGTATTCTAAAAGAGGACGGACAAGTGTAGTGTAGGCAGTCTGCTAAGTAGATCTGTTACATTTTCTGTGTGTCCTGCCAATAAAACGCAGTCTTTGGCTAGCCTTCCCCACAACGTTTTCTATGTGTTCCTTCAAATTTAAGTTGTTCGCAATTGTAACTCCTAGGTATTTAGTTGAATTTATGGCCTTTATACTTGACAGATTTATCGTGTAACCGAAGTTTAACGGATTCCTTTTAGCTCTCATCTTTTCTAAAACGTTTTGCAATTTGTTTTGATCTTCTGATGACTTTACTAGTCGATAAACGACAGCGTCATCTGCAAACAACCTAAGACGGTTACTCAGATGTTTCCCCAGATCGTTTATATAGATAAGGAACAGCAAAGGGCCTATAACACTACCTTGGCGAATGCTAGAAATCACTTCTGTTTTACTCGATGACTTTCCGTCAATTACTACGAACTGTGACCTCTCTGACAGGAAATCACGAATCCAGTCACATAACTGAGACGATATTCCATAAGCACGCAATTTCACTACAAGCCACTTCTGTGGTACAGTGTCAAATGCCTTCCGGAAATCCAGAAATACGGAATCAATTTGAAATCCATTGTCGATGGCACTCAACACTTCGGGCGAGTAAAGAGTTAGTTGTGTTCCAGAAGAACGATGGTTTTAAATCCGTGTTGACTGTGTGTCAATAGATCGTTTTCTTCGAGGTAATTCATAGTGTTTGAACACAATACATGTTCCAAAATCCTGCTCCGTATCGACGTTAATGATATGGGCCTGTAATTTAGTGGATTACTCCTACTACCTTTCTTCACAATATTCAGAAACGTTACTGCATATGTAAGTAATATTGTCAAACTAAATTTTTCAAATGAGTATAGAGGACAGTAGTTATGCATGCACGGTCCGTCCAAAAGGTTCCGAAACTGATTTTACTCCTGGCGTATAAGCGACTACGATGGCAGCGTGAACTAATAACAGCAAATAACAGATGTGCTTTCCACCATATAGTTCCGAGCAGTTACGAGCGACCGTGGTGCGTCAACATTGTTCTGTCATAAATCGCATTCGAGCAATATCTATAAATCAAGTATTGCCAAAGTGTTCTGACGAATAGAAATTTGAGTGCAAAGTTAGTCTCGAGCACCTCGACTCCTGAACAAAAACGACGTTGTGGACGTCTGCTGTGACTTGACTGAAATTCAATACACGGAGAGTTCTCATCTGCAAAAACTCATCATGGATGACGAGACTTCCTGTTATCAATACAAATTACGACAAAGTACACAGTGTAAACTCACATGTAGAGTCAACTCTTTGACAACATAACCGACATTGAATACAATGTGACGTGCGAGTTGAACAACATCCTGAAGAAGGACTTTTCTAGCACTGCCACATTGTTGTATATAGAACGTTCTGAAACCAGCGTATTGGCCTTTCTCTGTTTTTAGCGATCCCGTTTCGTAACTTTTCGGACTGACGGGGTATACGAAAAGACATGCATAGGAGAGACTAGCGTGGATAGCTGCATCACACATTTCTTCCGAATGATTCCTACAACACTGGCAACAAATTTCACAGATTCTGATACAAAAACGTATAAATCCGTACGTCTAGCGTCAAAAAAGTTACCGTTTCCCGACAAAACGGAACGATTGTCTGAGGGACAGCGCATCATTTTGGAACTAATTGAACAGCTGTATGTTGTGAGCGCTCTTATCTGTTATTATTCCGTATTCCTGCCCCAGGGAGGAGACTAGCACGGACCTTAACACGCGTTGCTGTTACATTTCTCATTTTCGCTTAATAACGCGTATAGCTCCAGTCCACTCAGCACTTGCTGCAATCTCCAGCTACACATTCCCTTCGGTAGGGGTACATTATTTTTGGAACTCTGTATAACAAATGACTGGTTACTGAGCAGTCTTAGATAGATAGTGCACAGCCATCAGTACGCACCTGCCAGTCTGGTAATTAGAAGACTCTCGGGCTGAGTTGTGTAGCAGCTGAGCAGACGCAGAGAGTACATGTCCGGCCGCGCTTCCGATACTCCGAGTAAACTTCTTGTCTCAAGTGGCCGGGTGTCGCAACAGACACAGCTGCCCGCTTATCTTCCCTGTGCGTCTCTGTTATGAACAGTAACCAGTGATTATCACCGAGGAAGCGTGTTCACTAAACTACTGTGCTTTTAATACCTAACGTCTCGGTTATAGACTGCTAAGTGCTCAGATTCATAGAACGTTAACGGTTACGCGGAGTCTGTCCGCATCGCCAGTCGGAAATAAATTGTGTACAGTGCGTTTCTAATGTTATAAATTACTTTTCGACAACCAGCTGAGTCGGCACGCAGCAAATTCATCTCTTCCACAGACGCATCTCAGTGACCGAGGCAGGTAATAGTGCGACGTGACAAGTTTACTGTCTGACACAAAGATGGCACTACTTTCAATGATTTTTTATGTTCGTATACGTTGCGCTACAACGCAAGTGAAGTGTCGACCAGACATGTTTAATAATTGCGTTTATACGGATTTTTAAAGTAGTCGTGTTACGTGTGCTTCATTAAAATAGATTAACTGGAATGCCCAACAGACATGGTATTCTGACTGGATTTTTACGGCTGTGGAAATGCATCCAGAGTAGACAAAGGCTAAATAAGTATGTTGTATCATGTTCAACAGTCAATAAATCGGTGACCAAATTTAGAAGTGACGGCAGTTGTCCATTTGAAGGACACCGCAATACTGCAAACACAGATTAAGCCACCGAGAAAGTGATGACATCATAGATCTGTCAGAAGAAAAAACAGACTACATTTTAGATAACATTATATGATGGGTCCCTCATTTCTTGAACACTGGCCAAAAGAAAATACGAAAACAAATTTGTGAGTGATGCTGAGCCCATTTAAAAAAGTATTCAGCTGATTTTTCGCGCGGCTTTATTACTGCGGATAAGGCGTTGGTTACCATTTGGCGCTACAAACGATGCAGCAAAAGAAAATACTAGTATTGTAAAAGGCAAAGAATAATCGCTTTAGCATCCCAGAAAACACTGTCGGATAAAACCGGCTTCACCTTCTTTGGTGGGTGGCCACAGGCTACCATGCACTGCTTGGGCTGCTGCTTCATTTCTGGCGCCAAGTGGTGAACCAACGTCTCATCCCATAAAGGTGCTTTAGCAAAGGGTAAGGATAGGGATGTGAAGCACGAATTAGTATTATAAAGAAAGACAATTCCTAATGTTGTGCAAAATTATTTTATTTGGTCACGAACCTGCTTTCGGCTTCTTAGGGCATCTTTAGGTGACAACTGACTGTCACAAACATAGATAAACATGATGTGCTACTTACATAGATATTATTGGTACAGAAGATACGAAACTGAAATAGCTTAATCTGCTGCCTGAAGTTGGCCTAAGAAGACGAAAGCTGGTTCGTAACCAAATAAATTTAATTTTACAGAACATTAGAAGTGCTTTCCTTTTTAATGTTATCATCATGTTCTGCCAAGCACCGACGAAAAATTCAGTTAATCGTCTGAAGTACGAAAATTTTGAATATGCACCCTATTCACCAGCTATTGTACACTTTGTCTTCCCCGTTTCTCAAAATTTAAAGAAATTTGTGAGTGGATAAATTCTGAATCTAGAGAATACATTATGGTAGCTGTGGATTTAAGAGACCTTTGAGAATCTCATTTCAGGAATGGAATCTACTCACTGGTAAAAACGCTAAATACAATTACTAAGTTTTTTTGTAATCTACGTAACACCGACCTCTTTCTCAGGCTGAGTAATATGTACGTAATCCTAGCAATTCGCGATGGCAAGGTAGTACCGACTGGAAGGTTGGGAATTGGTACTCTTGTGGTGAAAAGCAATTTTCGTCATTAGACTTAGCCTGGTACGGAAAAGACTGATGACAATGTACAATTTCCTCATCACACGAAGCCCACGTCAGTCTGTCTTCCCTGTTATTTATTCCTGCTTCAGCGTCAGCATTCGGTCATCACTAAACTTAACATTAATATACTGTCCAATCATATTAATCTGACCAAATGTCAAAAACCTGAATATGGTACCCGAAGATAGATCCATTGATCCATTGTGGCTTCCAGAATGACGAGATCACCCAGAGAACTGCACGAAAACAGTCCCTACAATATAACGCGCCCTGCTCCGGCCTGGGCCCTTTCGTCGATTGTTGCAGGGTATTTGCTTTCAGACGTTTCACACCTTTACACACCAATGACCATCTGTCCGGTGGAGCACAAAACGTGATTCATCTGAAAACACCACCTGTCACCGAGCGGGGTGGCGCAGTGGTTGGCACACTGGACTAGACTGATGTGACGTCATATTACATCGTTAGTGAACTGTTCTATAACTGTCACTGCTTTAATAAGATGGTAAATGATGTCAAGATGTTGAAAATAAAATGTTAATCACGACGTGACAGCAGTCTGAACGTTCCACTCTTCCGACGCTATATTTTTACGAAGATTGTGCAGATGGACAGCGATATTATTTTATTAACTAAAATTTGTTACGATTGTCTTTGTTTGTTGCATATGTTACTTCCGATTTACCCATTTTCGTGTTCTAAAATTTCAATAAAGTTTTTAAGGTAGCACTTGAGTCTAAGTTCTGAATGTTCGATTAATATTTCATGTGGGTATTTTCTCCTGTACATATGGATTTCTAATTCTTCAAGAATGTCCACTGCAAAACCTTTTGGTATTCCGTGCAGAATCTGTAGTGCATTTTCGATCGTATCAGCAGTGTGATTTTGATTTTTCAAATGTAGAATTAAGCTCGACTGATTTCGCTCTCTCTAATGTGTTCTTTATGCCTCGCGTTAAAATTTCTTCCCTTTTACCCACGCAAAAGCTTTTACATTTTCCCACATGAAATTTTATATATGTCTGGGTTATCATATTTCGATGTTCTAGTGGTGGCACAGCACGACATGGTATGGTTTCGACTAATGTCTGAAGTAGTGCTGGAGGTAACTGACACCATGAATCCTGCAGGGCTGGCCATAAATCCGTAGGAGTACGACAGGGTGGTGATCTCTACTGAACAGCATATTGCAGGGCATCCTAGATTTGCTCAATAATGTTCATGTCGAGGGAGTTTGGTGGCCAGCAGAAGTGTTTAAATTCAGACGAGTGTCCCTGGGCCTACGCTGTAGCAATCCTGGTCGTGTGGGGTGTATAATTGTCCTACTGGAATTGCCCAAGTCCGTCGGAATGCACAATGGACATGACTGGATGCAGGTGATTAGATGGGATGCTTACGTACGTGTCACCTGTCAGAGTCGTATGTAGACGTATCAGAAGTCCCATATCACTCCAACTGCACTCGCCCCACACAATTACAGAGCCTGCACCAGCTTGAAGAGTCCGCCCATGGATTCATGAGGTTGTCTCCAGACCCGTACACGTCCATCCACTCGATAAAATTTGAAACGAAACTCGTCTGACGAGGCAACATGTTTCCAGTCATCAACTGTCCAACGTCGGTGTTGACGGGCCCAGGCGACGCATAGAGCTTAGTGTCGTGCGGTCATCACGAGTGGGCCTTCGGTTCCCAGCAATTTGTGGAAGGGTTGCACTTCTGTCACGTTGAACGATTCTCTTCAGTCGTCGTTGGTCCCGTTCTTTTTCCGGCCGCAGCGGTGTCCTCTGTCATGATGTTTTACAGGATTCCTGATATTCACAGTACAATCGTGAAATGGTGGTACGGGAAAATCCCCAATTCATCGCTACTTCGGAGATGCTGTGTCCCATTGCTTGTGGGCCGACTATAACACCACGTTCCAAATCAATTAAATCTTGATAACCTAGAATTGTAGCAACAGTAACCGATCTAACAATTGCGCCAGGCACTTGTTGTCTTATACAGGCGTTGCCGACCTCAGCGCCGTGTTCTACCTGTTTACATATATCTGTATTCGAATAGGCATGCATATACAAGTTTTTTTTGGCACTTCAGTGTAAATGACATTGGTATCCATACCTGTTTTCACCTAAACTGTAATTGCAGGTATTTGAAAATGACAATAAAGCCGAAACAGCCTCTTGTAGATGAAGATTACGTATTATCAGCAGCTATCTGTCGTGTCCACTCTAATAATATATTATGCTGCTGGCCCTAAAGAAGAAAAATTCTCTAAATCGATTCAGGAATATGCCGGGATGGTTCCTTTGAAAGTGCACGGCCGACTTCCTTCCGTAATCCGATGGGACCGATGACATCGCTGTTTGGTGCTCTCCCCCAACTCAAACAACCGACCGACCACCTGTCGCCACCCAATGGACGTCCAGCTGCGGTAATGGCCTGCAA
Source organism: Schistocerca nitens (assembly GCF_023898315.1). NCBI lineage: Eukaryota > Metazoa > Arthropoda > Insecta > Orthoptera > Acrididae > Schistocerca > Schistocerca nitens. The sequence continues at coordinate 79,961,248 of NC_064616.1, read as the reverse complement.
ATTCCAGGCTTCGTAGCCGACGAACAGCAGTCAGCGTGGATACGTGCATCGCAGCACCGTTCGATGAGCTGTGCTTCAGGAGACACTGTTGGTTCGTCTAGGCGGTCGATTGCTCAACAGTTACACGTCTATTCGGGAACTTTCTTGGCTAACTCATTTACATTCCGTCCCACGACTTCCACAATCACATTTGAGTCATCAGCTTCCGATCTGACATGTCATTCACATACATTAAGAAAACATTTCGATTTAGAGAAGACCCTGCGACACCCGACCGTTGTTTGCAGTCCAGACAGATTCAAAATTGTTCTCTGCACGTCGTCAGCGTTGTTACTCTTACCAGCCAACACTGTGTGATGGAAATTGTTTCAATCGCGGAGTTTGAACCGGCTGCCTATAGTTGGAAGTAACTGCACATCATCGAAATTTTCCGACGTAGATGGATGACGTAATACATCGAAAAATTAAACATCCCCGTCATTAAAGGAACCCTTCCATAACAACATTATCTCTACAAAAGATGGATTCACGAATTTAGAATCGCTTCAGAATGCAGTCTAGTCTACATTTGAAAAATCATTTTGATTTTTCCAGAACCATTTCAGAAAATGTAAAATAGAATTTATTGATTGATATGCAATTCCTTTTTTTCTGCATTAGAGTCGAGGTTCTAAATATTGTTTGACTAGTTGTACTTCTGCTTCATGGTACGCGAATTATATGAGAATAAATCGTAGTTCTTCTTCTCCCTCTTTTGTACAGACTAAAATGTTAACTTGAACGAAGGACAAATGAAAAAATAAGAGTGAAAATAAGCATATACTTCCAGAAAAAATTAAACAACTAGACCTAAGAATGTGGCGCTGTTACAACCTGAGATATTGAACTTGTGACCTACCGTTGCTAAACCTCTGTCTAAGGCGTCACTGGACTTTAGTTGTCGAAAGGAAAATGATCAGCACACAACTACGGGTCGTTAATAGCAGCTTAACAAATCAGACATGCAATTCCCTTTAATTGCTTCAGCTCTCCGTGCTAGGCTGAGCATATACTCTGTCCGAACATCGTGAATTACCTTGAACAAAATGATACGTTGACAGTCAGCATCGATTCATACAAACCAACGGTATCGACAGGGGTTCTCAAGTTGATTCCATATTTCTAGATTTCCAGAAGGCGTTCGACACCGTTTCTCACAGACGACTTCTAAACAAATTGCGTACCTACGGAATATCGTCTCAGGTGTGCGACTGGACTTGTGATTTCCCGTCAGAAACGTCACAATTCGTAGCATTTGGCGAGAAGTCATGGAGCGAAACATAAATGATATTTGGCGATCCCAAGGAAGTTTTATAGGCGCTATGCTGTTTCCCGTCTATATAAACGATTTGGGAGACAATCTGAACAGCCTTTCAGATTTTTTGCAGATGATGCTGTAATTTACCGTCTAGTAAAGTCATTAGAAGATAAAAATCAGCTAAAAAATGATTTTGACAAGATATCTGTATGGTAAGATAAGTGGGAATTCAATCTAAATAATGAAAAGTGTGAGGTCATCTACATGAGTACTAAAAGAAAACCGTTAAATTTCGGCTACATGATATTCACACAAATCTAAGGGCTGCGAATTCAATTAAACGCTTAGCGATTACAATTACGAATAACTTAAACTGGAACGATCACATGGATAATGTTGTGAGTAAAGCGAACCAAAGATGTGTTTTATTGGCAGGACATGCAACAGGTTTACTAAAGAGACTGCCTACACTACGCTTGTCTGACTTCTTCTGGAGTATTACTGCGCGGTATGAGAGCCACACCAGATAGGATTGACACAGGATATCGAATAAGCTTCATAGAGAGAATTGATTATCCTAATAAAATAAGAAAAATCAGAGCTCCCACGGAGAGATTTAAGTATGCATTTTACGCGCACTGTTTGAAAGTGGAACGGTAAAGAAATAGCTTGAAAGTGGGTCGATGAACTCTCTGCCAGGAGCTTAACTGTGAGCTGTAGAGTTTTCGTGTGGGTGTAAATGTAATATATTGCAGATAAATAGGCGATAATTCCATTACTGGCGACAAGTCACTGAAAACAGTAACTACCGCAGAATACCTGGAGCGACCTAAAGTGGAATCACCACATGAAACAAATAGTACCAAAAACAGACTCCAGGTTGAGACCAATTGAGACGATCTTAAGCAAATCTAATTCATCTCCGAAGAATGTGGATTACAAAACAATCGTTCGTCCTGTTGTTGAATACTGGTCTCTAGTACGGAACCCTTAAAGGACTAGATTAATTCGAGAGACAGAAGAGAGCCAACGACGAGTAGTGAGACTCATCTAGTGACCGTTTAGTCGGGGCAAGAGTGTTGCAGAGATGACAAACTCTAGTGGAAGACGCTACCAGACAGGCGTTGTGCATCTCTGAAGTGAACTGTTGAAAATTTCCCCCACATATACCTCGCGAAATGACCACGACGTGAAAATCAGAGCAATTTGAGCTCATACGGAGCTTAACCGACACTCGTTCTTCCCATCCGCCATTCGCGAATAGAAGGGGGAAATTAGGGGGTTGGCGGCGCTGGAGATTGGGGCTTGTGGCACCAGAAGTACGCACATCGTTTGGTGGCTTACAGAGTATATATGTAGTACTGCCTCTATCTTGACGTAAGTAGAACGTAACATCCATATGGAAATCAGAGTGGCATACAAATAAGAAACATGGGTGGCTTGGTTCATTGGTTGGTTGGTTCGGGGTAAGGGGCAAGACAGAGAGGTCATCGGTCCCATTGGCTGAAGGAGGGATGGGGAAGGTAGTCGGCTGTACCGTTTTAAAGGAACCATCCCAGCACTTGACTGAAGCGATTTAGGGAAATCACGGGAAACCTAAATCAGGATGGCCGGACGGGGGTTTGAACCGTCGTCCTCCCGAATGCGAGTCCAGTGTGCTAACCACTGCGCCACCTCGCTCGGTAAGAAACATGGGCGTGTGGCGTCATTGCACCGATCTCCTCAAGTTGTAAGCAGAGCAAATATTTAGAACCAGATCTAGCTACTCGATAATAGCCGTCTACTAAACATGGACAACTTCGTGCAGAACGCTTTTCTACCGTTTGTGCCCAGTAGAGAAACTATTACAGTACGGATAAAATGTGTTCCACTGTATTTTCCGCTACCGCCGAAACTTAGCATACTGTATTTACAAAGCGCGTGCAAAATTTTCCGTAAGACGCTTTAAAGAAAAACCATTGAGCAGGTGAGTAAGTCGTTGGCCGCTGTAACGCAAGTGATGAGAGGTCGTGTTTGCAGTCGCACGCACTGTTCGCCACACGGCGGCTCCGAGGATGCCGGCCATCTGTCTTCGCTGTCACACCGGAGGGACCGACTGTTTTTCTCGCTCTGTGGCAAATAATCATGCAAATGGGCTGCGGGAACCTCGTTTATTCACACAAATAACTCGAAATCTACGGCGTCTCCAACAGTGAAATATCCGAAACAAGTACGAATACACACAACAGAAAGTTATTATATTTTGGTTCTCTACAGAAATAGAGAGACTAACGTGCGTGTCCATGGCCACAGCGCATTGTGGACAATGAAATAGGATTCATTAACAGAACCAACATTTTTATGTGTATATGCTTCGCGGAGTTACAAACATATAGTCGGCTAAGGAGATTCAGCATGTTCTACTGAGAAAACAAAACTGAACACCTGGAGAAATATTCCCATACGAACGAAGTTATATTCTCGAAGAATGATGATTTCACACAATAGTTGTATGGCACTTTATTTAATCTGCTAGTTCCGACTTCCTTCACATATATACAGGTAGCACACTGCGAATGACCATAATTACACCTTTCGATCACCCTCACCGTCACCAACACAGTTTGTAACTCTGCTCTCCCAAAAGCTTCAAGGATCTAGAACACCATGCAATACACCTCCCCTTCCGTGGCTGTTAACAGCCTCCTACCAGCTCTCTGCTCAAATTCCTTGAACATCTTGGCAAAACCTGTATATCCTATAGCCTGGAAGATTAAAACATCAATTTATTCCCGAACCTCCCTATACCACCATTTGTACTCCTCGCCCTCTCCCCATACCAAGAAAACTTGAATAAGCTCGCTCCTAAGAACCCATAAATCCGTCCTGACAACCGGCCATCCCATCCCATGTGGCACCACATACTCTTTCCTCAGATATAACTCCAACCCCCACCTCTCCGAATCCTACAACCATCCTGACCATATACTCATCCTCGCACCTTCCAGTTCCAGCGCCCATATCTGGAACACACTTCCCAGCCCAACATCATCCCACTTCCCATCCTCCTCCCCCCCCCCCTTCCCCCACATCCTCCTCTCCCGTTGGCTGAAACCCGGATTGCTGCTCATCCCTTATCCCTTCATCGTTCTTTCCTACCCTCACAGGACTTATCGGTTGTTGTTTTCACGACTTGCCCGAAGCAGCATCTTCATTTACATAACAACACGAGCCACGTCTTCTTCATCTGTGTTTTTTATAATTGCAAAGGAAATCGTCTCTTACTGTGTTTTAACTGTTTTAACCCAAAAACTGTGAATGTATATTTTAATATCAATCGGCTGAAGAACAGCATACGGCTGCTGCTATGACAAAATGACTCATAAAGGAAAAAACAAATTAATCAGAAATAATCCTACACCTATAGACAGCGTTCTGTTAGACAATTTCTGCTTTTTGGATAACTACAGTTCAGTGGTGCAGTGCCGCATAGATACGATCATAGAGGAGTTGGATCTCATGTTATGCTTATGGGATGTGGACGGGCTTTGTGATTGGATTGGTGACTATCACATAGAACTTAACATGTCTCGCTAAACGCGGAGAAATCGTCAGATGTGAAGATAGCTATGAACATACCCCACCGAAGTGTTGTAAGGTTCCTGCTATTCACTACGTACGTAAAACATCTGACGTCGTCGGAAACTCCGCAAGGCTGTTTGTGAGTGATGCGCATCTCCAGAAAACAGTAGCGGAATGCAGGACGACCGCCATGGAATCGACGTTTTGTGCAAGGTCTGGGATTGATCCTCAATATAAATAAATGCAACGCATTTCGCAAAAATTCACGAAAACCCATTATTATTCCATTGCTGGAACGACAATGAATAACCCTAAACGATAAAATATTCAGGAGTCCAGACCACCTAAAGTGCAACGTCCATGTAAAACTAATTGGAGGCAACATAGATGACAGATTCGGAGTTACTGTAAGGAGCCTAATTTAATTCATCCACGGAAGAAGCAGCTTAGAAACCCTCGTTCGATCGATTCTTGAGTATAGCTCACCAGTCTGGGATTCCTACCAGCTAGGATTACCAGAGAAGATAACGATCCAAGAAAGAGCAGTCAGTTTGGACACGGTTTTGTTTCGTAAGCGCTGGAGCGCCACCTAGATGCTCACTGTTAGACGCTGTAGGAGAGGCATTGTGCGTCACGGAGAGGTTTACAGTCAAAAATTCTGAGAACGCACGCTGCAAGAAGAGCCAAGCAACAGATTACTTCTTCCAGCTCGCGAAATGGTCATCGCGACGAAATCAGACAAACTCTAGCTAATAAGGAGTGCTGCTGAATTTTATATCGGGTCCCTCGACTTCTCCCCTTTATTTCGACACTGAAGGTCGCAGTGCGTGCAGCGAGACTGGCCATACTATCAAATTACGTATCAGTACAAAACGGTCTCTTTCGATGAATGCAGTATGGAAGGCAAAAGGAAGCCTTAATCAGTGCTACGTATATAGTCATCATTCAATGATCACACAGAATGTATATTATTTTCTTTCAGTGTACAAATGAAAACAAAAAAAGTTCACTGAAAAAACTCAGTGGACACCTTCATATAAGGTTCACAGATCTATCGTCTTGTTTAAAATTACTGTTTACTTAAAAACTAGTTGTTTTTTCTTTCTTTCAGCGCTCAGTCCGGAACCGCGGGACTGCTACGGTCGCAGGTTCGAATCCTGCCTCGGGCATGGATGTGTGTGATGTCCTTAGGTTTGTTAGGTTTAAGTAGTTCTAAGTTCTAGGGGACTGATGACCACAGATGTTAAGTCCCATAGTGCTCAGAGTCATTTGAACCATTTAACGCAGGTCGAACCCAAATACCTTGTATGACGCTCAGACAGGTTGACGGCTCTGCCACGATTGCAAACAAAATACAATGCAAAATAAAATTCAGTGTAAAAAGGTGTTTAGGGGAGCTCTGCTGAAGGTATGAATATTAACCCAGAAGCCGTAAACGACATGGCAGCATATTTAAATGTGTCAGTTTATTAACACATGTATGACAAGTGAGACATATAACGAGGCACCGGCGTTGATGGATGTATAGTATCAATCAGTCTGTCGACATCAATATTATTAAAATAAGCCATCCTTGAAGAGGCTAAACAAGATGTTGAAAAATAAACACTTGCGGGCTTTATTAGGCTTTCACGTCATTCACACGGGACGATTCGAGACGAGCCAGACTGAATAGTACTGAACAGCAGATGAATAGTACTGAACAACATAGCGTGGGACAGGCCTGAAGTACCGTCAAAACAACTGCACACATCCTTCGCGATAACTTCCTTTCTTTTCTGAACCGTCGGTCCTTTGTCTCTACAGGGTATAACAAAGATGTACGGCACAAACTGCAGGACACATTCCTAACAAGTAGACGAGAAATCGTGTTATACAGTGAAGCGCCGAAGAAACTGGAATACGCATGCGTATTCCAAAACAGAGATATGTAAACAGACAGCATACGGCGCTGCGGTCGGCAACGCCTATATAAGACAACAAGTGTCTGGCGCACTTGTTAGATCAGTTACTACTGCTGCAATGGCAGATTATCAAAATTTAAGTGAGTTTGAACGTGGTGTAATAGAAGGCGCACAAGCGATGGGCACAGCATCTCCGAGGCAGCGATGAAGTGGGGATTTTCCCATATGACCATTTCAAGAGTGTACCTCGAATATTAGGAATCCAGTAAAACATCAAAACCGGAAAAAGATCCTGCAAGAACGGGACCAACGACGACTGAAGAGAATCGTTCAACGTGACAGAAGTGCAACCCTTCCGCAGGTTGCTGCAGATTTCAATGCTAGGCCATCAACAAGTGTCAGCGTGCAAACCATTCAACGAAACATCATTTATATGGGCTTTTGGAGCCGAAGGCCCACTCGTGTACGCTTGATGACTGCACTACACAAAGCTTTACGCCTCGTTTCAAATTTTATCGAGCGGATATACGTGAACGGGTATGGAGACAACCTCATGAATCCATGGACCTTGCATATCAGCAGCGGACTGTTCATGCCGGTGGAGGCAAACGTTCGTAAGCATCCTGTCTGATCACCTGCATCCATTCATGCCTATTGTGCATTCCGACGGACTTGGACAATTTCAGCAGGACAATACGACAGCCCACACGTCCAGACGTGCTACAGAGTGGCTGTAGAAACACTCTTCTGAGTTTGAACACATTCTCTGGCCACCAAACTCTCCAGACATGAACACTACTGAGCATATCTCGGATGCCTTGCAACGTGCTGTTCAGAAGGGATCTCCACCCCTTCGGGATTTATGGACCGCCCTGTAGGATTCGTGGTGTCAGTTTCCACCAGCACTAGTCGAATCCATGCCTCGTCGTGTTGCGACATTTCTGCGTGCTCGAGAGGGCCCTACATCACATTAGGCCGGTGTGCCAGTTTCTTTGACTCTTCAGTGTCTGAACATGGGTCTGGAAACGCTTTGTTTCCGTGTTACAGCTCATTTTCTCGAGCTTATTAATCAGGGGAAATACACACAAACCGAACGCACCAGCACACCACATGCAACTCTTTCTCACAGGAGACGTTCAATATGCTCTCCGTGGGCGTTTAGAATGCATCTGCCCGCCGTCGTAGTGAATATCGGATGTGCTGATGTATCTGTGGAGTATTACATACGGTTTCGCAGCCTTCCATAATGAGGCACTGAGGCTCTGAACATCTTGTATTGGGGTACCATACACAAGAGCTTACAAATCGCCCCACAGATAGTAAAGTGAGTTGCAGTTCGGAGAGCGTGGAGTTCAGGCAATTGGTCCATCTGTACCTATCCATCTGTCACCGAATCTGCAATTTAGAAGCCGATACGAAAATGAGGACGTGCTTCATTGCGCATGGGTACATGTCTTCTGGTGCAGCTAAACGCACATCTACTAACAGATATCTACAAAATTATGATAACTTTCTTTGCTGAGCCTGGGTGGAAGAAGGTGAGGCCCTTCCAGACAGTCAGCAACAATGCCGGCCCAGACATTGACAAAAAATCTTTGTTGAGAACTTGCTTCAACAGTTGGTTAAGGACTGACGTCTGCTCATACATGCCTATTGTGTGTTCCTATGATTCGTGAGTTGGAGAAAATGAGTAATAACATTGAAACAAAGCGTTTCCAGACTCGTGTTCATATAATGTAATTTCTTTGGCTACATGTGAGGAATTTGTCCTGCAATTTGTGCCGTGCGTTTTGTATATTATCGATCGGGCATGAGTATCTTTTAACACTGCACGGTTATTATAACCAAGATCACAATAATCAGAGGTCACATGCAAGGGCGTACCTACGGTCGCAGGTTCGAATCCTGCCTCGGGCATGGATGTGTGTGATGTCCTTAGGTTAGTTAGGTTTAATTCGTTCTAAGTTCAAGGCGACTGATGACCTCAGAAGTTAAGTCGCATAGTGCTCAGAGCCATTTGAACCAAGGGCGTACCCAGGATCTGAACTAGAGAGGGGCAGGTCATACTAGTCTCAGGAAACAAGGACTCGAGACAACATACACCACTTCTTATTAAATAAAACAGTAAACCAGTGAAAAACTGCTTTTAATAAACATTTTAAATACAAGAATGCACTTGTACAATCCGAGAAAACATGCAGCATTTCTTATTAAATAAAACAGTAAACTACTGAAAAACTGCGAATATCTTCTTGCGGGGGGGAGGGGGGAGGGGCAGCTGACCCCCCCCCCCCTGCCCCTCGCTGGGTACGCCCATGGTCACATGTACGACGTCTCTCACTGCCTTTACGGCGTTCGCTAGTGTTCTAAATTTTTACTTGTGCGACATTCACAATTGTTGTCCAACACGTTCGTGGTAAACAAATCCGCCGTAGTTGCAAAACACTTTTATTGACCGCAGTCTTTGACGACAGAACTTGTTATACAGTAAATCTAGCAGCGGTAGGGGCCTACCAGTTGGATGTGACGTTTGCTTGTGCTACATTTTAGGTACACCTAATGATGGAACAAAGACCCCGAAACCGAGGTAGTATATAACGACTGCGGTCAATAAAAGCATTTTACAACTGCGGCAGATTTGTTTGGAATGAAAATCCTATTGTTCTGTCTGTAGCCGACTTAACTGAAACGAATACAGTAAATTCTTGATAATACCTTTTATGAAAGACTCCTCCATCGTATATCATGCAGTGTTCCTTCTACAGACACTTTGGTCACTGATTCATTTCCTAGGTCGGTCTTACTATTTTTCTTGTATTTAATGTTATTTTTGCTTAGAAACGCTTTGTACACGAGAAAAATGCCAAGTTGCGATAGGTTTTAAATTACATGTTAAACTATACATTTATGTTCCTTTTAATCGAGCTATGTGAACCGATATGCGCATACCACTGAATATGCGCAACAAATAAAAATAGTGCACTTAGGTAACCTTCGTGTCGGTGACCACCTTTCTAATCCACATATTTGTGAGCATCTTTTTTACAGTGAAATTAAAATATTTACCAAATTTTACTGTGTTCTGTTCATAAATAAAATGTTCCTTCTTTTTTTCTGGCAGAGGAAGTTTTATTGCCGAACCTTCCTTGTTGATTTTGTTTTCTAACCGACATTGATTCTTTATTAATTATGTTGTATCCTCACCATCATGGATTAGCGCTAGCCGTCTAGTTCCATTTCCGATGCTCTGTCTGACGTTTGTTCTTCCGTTTTCTCCGTTATGCCCCTTTCTTCATCTGACATCCCGTTGATTTATTTTATTAATTCCTGGTGTTTTATTTTCAGCGTTAGCAACATTGCTGTCAGTGTAACTGTCATTCTCATCAATTTGTGTTGCAATTCTGTTGCTGCTCTGAAACTTTCTATCAGTTCTTTCGTAGCTCCATCTGTACCTTACACTGAAAAGAGCTTCTCCCACTCACAAAAATACCGTCAACGTATATTGAGCTTCTGCAGCGAAACGTAAATGGCATGAATGTAGCCAAAGGAAGACATCCCGAGAGTTAAGCTCGTACTGATATAAACAGTGTAAGACAGGGATGAATTTTGTACTCTCTTATGTTCCGTTTTGGTTGCATGAGGCAGTGAAGGAATTTAAAGAAAAGAACTGGAAGAAACGCGAAAGTGAAACAATTGCCAATATTAAGGCCCGACGACAACATTGTTCATGTAGCAATAAGTAAGAGAACATTTAGGATCAACGATAAACACAACAGTGTAAAAGAAATTAATAGTTACTGGAATTAGAATAATAACCAGTTTAGCTACAAGCCAATGACAGACACAGCACAAGAGGTGGACAACTTCTGCTGGCTATTTAGCAACATGAGACACATTGGTTGAAGAAAAAGAAAGGAAGATTAGGACTGAACATCCCATCAACGATGACGTCATTCTAGATGGAGCACAAACTCTGGTTGGTCAAAGACAGAGAAAGAGAACAATCACTCCGTTTTAGAAGGAATCATCACGGCATCCGTCATACATCGAAATTATGGAAAACCTAAATCTGTATTACCAAACAAGGATCTGAATCTTGTCATCCTGGGTGTGACTCCATTGTCTGACCACTGCACCACCTGAACAAGATGAAAATAAGAGCCGGCCGGCATTGGCGGAAAATAGTTCACCTGCAACAGTAATTCACTGGCGCCAAACTCAGAAATGAAGTAGAAATTTCTGAAGCAGTATGTTTGGAACAGTGTAATACAGTGCGACAATTGTACCTGGACATTGGAATTAGAGGTTAACGTTTCGTCGACGTCCGAGACATTAAAGAATGGACCCAATGCTCATATTAATCAAACGTGAGAAAAACTCTCGACCATTTAAGGCATCTTCTCAGGAATCACTTCAAGTGATTTAGGGAACTCGTCGCTAGGCTTTCTCGCTTGCAGGCATGCCTTTCAAGTAATAACTATTGCTTCATTGAAAAGCATGAAGATAATGTCGTCTATAGTAAATGTTTCATACTTACAATCAGTGTCTACCTGGTGGGAAATAGACGATTCTGTTACTCGTGTTTAATTAATAAACCGCTTTTAAGAGACTACCCTCAGCGACAGAACAATAAAACGTGTGAAGGCCCATGTAAGTTAATCCGTCACACGTAATATTTGGTAGAAATTGTTTGTGCTTTGACATACTCTTACATCACAATTACTACCGTTGAAGACAGACTGGTTACATTTGTTAACATGACTTGCCGAGTGACTAATCATTTATTATTTCAGTCTCACGATTCACATACTGACGATATTTAAAAGACCTCTCCATGAACGCACCTCATGAAATCTCACCAGTCAGAAAGTGTGTGTGTTACTGTGATGCTCATGTAGCTGAGCTGGACTCCTTTTGCCAGGCAATCCCCTCACGACACGGCGGCGGTGAACTTCAGAATTTCACTCTATGCTTTGTAAATGCTACGGGTCCATTGTCAAAGGGTGAAGCTCCCCAATAGCTAAACATTCCTGAAACGAAAATGATAATTACAGAAACACACAGAGATACTGCAGAACCCCTGATCCATACACTTTACAAAAATGGATGCAAGTATACTCCTGGAAATTGAAATAAGAACACCGTGAATTCATTGTCCCAGGAAGGGGAAACTTTATTGACACATTCCTGGGGTCAGATACATCACATGATCACACTGACAGAACCACAGGCACATAGACACAGGCAACAGAGCATGCACAATGTCGGCACTAGTACAGTGTATATCCACCTTTCGCAGCAATGCAGGCTGCTATTCTCCCATGGAGACGATCGTAGAGATGCTGGATGTAGTCCTGTGGAACGGCTTGCCATGCCATTTCCACCTGGCGCCTCAGTTGGACCAGCGTTCGTGCCGGACGTGCAGACCGCGTGAGACGACGCTTCATCCAATCCCAAACATGCTCAATGGGGGACAGATCCGGAGATCTTGCTGGCCAGGGTAGTTGACTTACACCTTCTAGAGCACGTTGGGTGGCACGAGATACATGCGGACGTGCATTGTCCTGTTGGAACAGCAAGTTCCCTTGCCGGTCTAGGAATGGTAGAACGATGGGTTCGATGACGGTTTGGATGTACCGTGCACTATTCAGTGTCCCCTCGACGATCACCAGTGGTGTACGGCCAGTGTAGGAGATCGCTCCCCACACCATGATGCCGGGTGTTGGCCCTGTGTGCCTCGGTCGTATGCAGTCCTGATTGTGGCGCTCACCTGCACGGCGCCAAACACGCATACGACCATCATTGGCACCAAGGCAGAAGCGACTCTCATCGCTGAAGACGACACGTCTCCATTCGTCCCTCCATTCACGCCTGTCGCGACACCACTGGAGGCGGGCTGCACGATGTTGGGGCGTGAGCGGAAGACGGCCTAACGGTGTGCGGGACCGTAGCCCAGCTTCATGGAGACGGTTGCGAATGGTCCTCGCCGATACCCCAGGAGCAACAGTGTCCCTAATTTGCTGGGAAGTGGCGGTGCGGTCCCCTACGACACTGCGTAGGATCCTACGGTCGTGGCGTGCATCCGTGCGTCGCTGCGGTCCGGTCCCAGGTTGACGGGCACGTGCACCTTCCGCCGACCACTGGCGACAGCATCGATGTACTGTGGAGACCTCACGCCCCACGTGTTGAGCAATTCGGCGGTATGTCCACCCGGCCTCCCGCATGCCCACTATACGCCCTCGCTCAAAGTCCGTCAACTGCACATGCGGTTGACGTCCACGCTGTCACGGCATGCTACCAGTGTTAAAGACTGCGATGGAGCTCCGTATGCCACGGCAAACTGGCTGACACTGACGGCGGCGGTGCACAAATGCTGCGCAGCTAGCGCCATTCGACGGCCAACACCGCGGTTCCTGGTGTGTCCGCTGTGCCGTGCGTGTGATCATTGCTTGTACAGCCCTCTCGCAGTGTCCGGAGCAAGTATGGTGGGTCTGACACACCAGTGTCAATGTGTTCTTTTTTCCATTTCCAGGAGTGTATTTATGTATGTATATTCCAGATCTCCTCGTAAACCACAGCATCGATTTCACGCAAATTTTGTACACACATCACTTACTAACTATAAATCATCGCTGTGGGGTAAGATGCCCCCAGCTATCAAAGGGATGGAGGTGAAAAGCAGTGTAGCTCACGACGCGCCAACATCCATATTTTAGTCATCCAGTATTTGAGAATGGGAGCACCTGGAGGCATGCGACAAACTTTACACATAATTTCAAATCTTAATGAAATTTTTTCTAGCTGACGACCCCCACAAAATGACTAAAGGGAAAAAGTTAATCGCTTACTACATTTTCGCTGCCCATGCAGTAAATCTGCCGCATGACGAATGACGTTTTAATTTATTACACACCGAGAGTTCCGGAACTTATATAGAAAATTGGAATAGAGATCAATATAAAGATCATTTCCGCCCTCTTTATTGCTCATGAAATCCCCACATTGCTCGTACCACCATACAGCGAGACCTTCAGAGGTGGTGGTCCAGATTCCTGTACACACCGGTACCTCTAATACCAAATAGCACGTCCTCTTGCATTGATGGATGTCTGTATTCGCCGTGGCGTACAAGTTCATCAAGGCACTGTTGGTCCAGATTGTCCCACTCCTCAACGGCGATTCGGCATAGATCCCTCGGAGTCGTTGGTGGATCACGTCATCCATAAACAGCCCTTTTCAATCTATCCCAGGCATGTTCTATAGGATTCATGTCTAGAGAACATGCTGGCTCCTCTAGTCGAGCGATGTCGTTATCCAGAAGGAAGTCATTCACAAGATGTGCACGCTGGGGGTGCGGATTGTCGTCCATGAAGACAAATTCCTCGCCAGTATGCTGCCGATATGAATGCACTATCGGTCGGAGGATGGCATTCACATATCGTACAGCCGTTACGGAGCCTTCCATGACCACCAGCAGCGGACGTCGGCCCCACATAATGTCACTCCAAAACAGCAGGGAACCTCCACCTTGCTTAAGGCGTTCACCCTGACTGGGTTGCCTCCAAACACGTCTCCGACGATTGTCTGGTTCAAATGGCTCTGATCACTATGGGACTTAACATCTGAGATCATCAGTCCCCTAGAACTTAGAACTACTTAAACCTAACTAACCTAAGGACATCACACACATCCATGCCCGAGGCAGGATTCGAACCTGCGACCGTAGCTGTTGCGCGGTTCCGGACTGTAGCGCCTAGAACCGCTCGGCCACTCCGGCCAGCAAGATTGTCTGGTAGAAGGCATGTGCGACACTCATCGGTGAAGAGAACGTGATGTCAATCCCGAGCGGTGTTTTCGGCATGTTGTTGGGCCCATCTGCACCGCGCTGCATGGTGTCGTGGTTGCAAAGATGGGCCTTGCCATGGTTGGTTGATTGGGGTTGAAGGGACCAAAGAGAAAAGTCATCAGTCCCTTGTTTCAAAGGTGGTCCATTCGGACGGATTTACATCTCAGAAGAGTCATAACGATAAAAGGTAAAAAAAGCGTAAAAGTGCAGTCGTGTTGTCAATGGTGAAAACAAAAGGAGGGAAGTCAGCAAGTGAGAAGCCCCAAGGCTATGCTAGAGGCAGGAAATATCCAACCTCTGATGCAGTATAGGCAAGACCACCTGCTGTTCAAGAGCGTTCAACCGCTAGAATGTAAAAGTGCGTATTGTGAAAGGAAACTAACCAAATCTAAAAATCGATAAAAAAAGGAGTAAAAGGGAGAGAAAAGAGGATCTTGGCCAGGGAGGGCAGTCTGGAATCTCCAAACACAGCCTACAGTGGGAGATACCCCAACCCTCACCGCCCTGCCCCTACTCCAGAGGGAGATTAAAACCCTTAGAACTGAAAATAAAAACCACTTTCACGGAGGAAACTGAGAACCTGTTCAACCATCTGGGAATCGTGTGCCAACATTAAAGGTAAAGTGTGGGGAAGTCTGTACTCAGTACACAGAGTCAAAATAAGGGGCCATTCCACCAAAATGTGGGCTGCTGACTGGGAGGCTCTACAACCGATGCGGAGACGACACAGGGTGGTCGAGTGCTTTCGGGAGAGGCGAAAGGAAGAATGCCACAGGACTGGTGTCACCTTTATTGCACGAAGTTTGTTAGACAGTGAGGTAGCCTCCCAAGAGTTGGCCCATGATTGTGAGAAGTGGGATTTGATATGAAGCCGTAAATCCGCCGCAGGAGGGGTGACAGAGAAGGGGGATAAGTGTCTGCTCCCCCAGCCAAACGATCAGCAAGTTCATTACCTGGGATACCCACATGGCCAGGGACCCAAACGAAGTCAATGGAACAAGCAGCATGGTGAAGATCAGCGAGACGGTGATGGATGGCCGAGACCAAGGGATGGCGGGAAAAACACCGGTCAATAGCCTGAAGGCCACTCATTGAGTCCGTACACACCAAAACCTGGTTGAGTTGGGACTGTTTAATAAAGGTAAGGGCCTGGAAAATCGCCATCAATTCTGCAATAAACTATCAACCAACCATGGCAAGGCCCATCTTTGCAACCACGACACCATGCAGCGCGGTGCAGATGGGCCCAACAACATGCCGAAAGCACCGCTCAGGATTGACATCACGTTCTCTTCACCGATGAGTGTCGCACATGCCTTCAACCAGACAATCTTGCCGGCCGGAGTGGCCGAGCGGTTCTAGGCGCTACAGTCCAGAACCGCGCAACAGCTACAGTCGCAGGTTCGAATCCTGCCTCGGGAATGGATGTGTGTGATGTCCTTAGGTTAGTTAGATTTAAGTAGTTCTAAGTTGGCAGGAGATGATTTTCCATGCCAACAGAGTACATGAAGGCATATCCCACACGATCAGCAGCTTTAGAGCCATCGGTGTAAAAAACAACAGCATCCCGGAACTCCCATAAAATGGAACACCTTCGGGGAACGGAATCTTTCAGACCTCGGCGGAGATCCATCCGAATCCGAGGCCGAGGAACTAACTAACAGGGGGGAAGGAGGTATTTGGGAGGGAACATGGGAGACATGACAAAGAAGGAAGCTGAAAATCACAGCGAAGAGACGAAAGGCGGAGCCCAACCGGTAAACCTGCCCGAGGTTGGGAATCAGGTGGGCGGCGTAATTGGTCTGGCAACAGGATAGAATAGGAAGGATGAGTGGGAGAGGAACGGACAGCGATTGCATAATAAACCAGAAGCTAGGACCGCCAAACAGAAAAGGGGGGGGGGGGTATCCCAGCTTCAGCCAGGAGACTGTCAACAGCCCTAGTAGGGAAGACACCAGTACCGGTGGCCAAATGGATACCACGATGGTGGACCAGATCCAGGAGGAGCAGTGTGGAAGGAGCAGACGAACCATAAACTTGACAACCATAGTCCAGGCAAGACAGCACAAAGGCCGGTAAAGGCGGAGAAGAGTGGAACGATCCGCACCCCAAGAAGTGTGGGCAAGGAAGTGAAGGACACAGAGTTTACAGAAACATCCTATCTTCAGAAGTCTGATATGAGGCAGCCAAGTGAGCTTGTTGTCGAAAAGAAGACCCAGAAAACGAAACTGTGGAACCCCAGGTAATTGTGGTGCATCAAGCTAGAGCTCCGGATCGGGGTGGACCGTAGTACGGCGACAGAAGTGGAGCACCCGCGATTTTAAAGCAGAGAATTGAAACCTGTGTGAGGGGGTCCTTGCAGAGGCACGCTGTATAGCACCCTGGAGCTACCGCTCTGCAGAGACCATCGAAGAGGAACTAACCCATTTGCAGAAATCATCCACATACAGAGTAGGACTGACAGAGGCCGCAAGTCCATCCATAGCAATGACGAAAAGAAGTACATTCAATAAGGAAGCCTTGGGATGCCATTCTCCTGGGTCCAGGGAGAACTAAAACAGTACCAACCTGAACCCTGAATTACCGATGGAACAGGAACTGGCGGATAAAAATCGGGAGTGGGACCCGAAGACCCCACTCATGAAGTGTAAGTAGGATATGACGGCGCCAAGCCATGTCATAGGCCTTGCGAAGTTCGAAAAATACTGCAATTAAATGGCGGCGCTGGAAAAAAGCCTGCAAACTGCAAATTCCAAGCGAAGCAAATGATCGATCGGAGATCGTCCCTCTCGGAAACCACACTGGTAAGGGGACAATAGATCCCGAGATTTGAGGACTCAATTCAGCTGACAGTCTACCATCCATTCAAGTAACTGGAAAGCAACGTTTGTCATACTAATTGGCTGATAGCTTTCGACAGACAGGGGGTTCTAACCAGGCTTAAGGACGGGAACCACGATGCTATCCCTCCATTGAGAAGGGAAGTCACCCTGGAGCCAAATATGGTTAAGCACCCAGAGAAGATGTTGTCGTTGTGGAGCACTGAGAAGTTGAAGCAATTGATTATGAATGGAGTCTGGGCCAGGGGCTGCATCATGAGAAGATGAAAGTGCGAAAAGAAGTTCCTATTCAGTAAAATGTTTGTTGTAAGATTCTGACTGACATAAGGCAGAAGCTTCAGCTCACTGTCTCTGCTGAAGGAAAGAACTGGATAGGAGATTGATGCTGATGCTGTTGCAACATGGGTCGCAAGGTGTTCCACGAGAATGAACGGGTTCATGCAAAGGCCATCCGGGTGGGCCAGGCCCGGGAGGATAGACTGCCAATGGCAACGTTGCAGAGAGCGAAGTGTAGCCCATACCCATGACATAGGAACAGTAGGACCGAGAGAAGAAACAAAGCGTTCCCAACACACCAGTTTTCTTCGTTTGATTAAGTAACGGGCTTTGGCGCGAAGGCGTTAAAAGGTAATAAGATTGGCAGTGGATGGGTGCCTCTTAAGGTGTTGCAAAACTCGACAGCGATCATGGATGGCAATGGCAATGGCTGTACTCAACACGGGACTTGCCAGCGGCGAAATGATCCAAATGAGCGTGGGATAGCAAGGCTAGCAGCGCGAACAATCACATCAGACACGTCACGCAGGACGTCATCAATACAACCCGACAAACAGGGAGAAAAAACGACCTGTGCAGTATATATATGCCAATCGGCGCGTTGGAAAGACCAATGAGGTAACCTGTCCATCAGGGGGTGGGAAGGGAGCGAGAGAATCAACGGGGAGTGGTCACTATCGCCAAGGTCGTCGTGTGGCGACCAATGCAATGAAGGGAGAAGGGAGGGAGAAGAAAGAGAAAGATCAATGGCGGAAAAGGTACCATGACCAGCATTGAAATGGGTAGGGGAGCCAGGATTAAGAAGGTACAAGTCGTGTTCTGCAAGAAACTGGTCTATGAGAAGACCCCGACTAGATGGAAATGCACTGCCCCACAAGGTATGATGAACATTAAAATCCCCGAGGAGGAGGAAGGGAGGAGGAAGTTGCTCAAGGAGGGCAATTAAGGCAGCAGGTGTAAAAGTCCTGTCAGGAGGGAGATAAAGATTGCAAACTGTGACCCCAGAGTCCAGGTGGACCCTAGCAGCAACTGCTTCCAATGTAGTTTGAAGAGGAATCCACATGCTAGCAACATCCGCATGGACCAACATACAAACGCCACCAGAAGCCCGCAGAGGGGCGACCTGACTTCGACAGAAAACATGGAACCCACGGAGGGTCAGTGAGCGATCATCAGTAAAATGAGATTCTTGTAGAACGACAAAAACTGCTGAGTAAAACGAAATAAGGGATTTCAACTCTGGAATGTGACGGTAATATCCATTACAATTCCATTGGATAACCACAGAAAGATGATTCAAATAGAGGGTGAACAGGCTAAAGCAAGTCATGGCGCCAGGTTACCATCTGTCACCGACAAGGAGGGGGCGAAATCCATGAACAGCAGGTCAGAGTCAGGTTGCGAAGGTGGGGATGGGACCTCTAGCAACACCAGACGCTCCTTGTCCCGGGACTTACGTTTCTTCTTCTTTTCTGTTTGAGATCGAGGAGGGCTGTGGTGCAAAAAGGAGCCAGTTGCAGCAAGATCTGGATCACAAAGAGAGCAGGCGACCTGGGGGCCCACAGACCGTGGTTCTCATGGTCGTCATGTGGCAGCAGACCTTTGGCCTGGAAGGTCCAGGAAGAGGGGCCCTGGGAGGGGTGCCCTTGACTGGCAGATGCCAAAGAAGTGGGACGCTTCTCCAGCTGGGAAGGGGGAGAGGCGCCCAGAGGGGAGGGTATGGGAACTGTGGGGGAGTGGGGGGGGAGGGGTTCGGGACTGAGATAAGGAAGGGGGAGGAAGGGGTGAAATGTAAAGCATAGCTAGATGTCATTGACACAGTATGAAGACGTGCATACTTCTTACGAGTCTCAGTATAGCTTAGACGATCAAGGGACTTATACTCATGTATCTTCTTTTCCTTCTTATAAGCCGGGTAACCCTGTGAATGTGGAGAATGATTGCCATGACAAGTAACACACACAGTAGGGAGAAAACAGGAACTCCCCTCATGGAGTGGACATCCACAGTCACCACAGAGAGGGGTCTGTGAACGGTGGGAAGACAAGTGTCAAAAACGCAAGCACTTAAAACATCTCATAGGTGGTGGGATGTACGGCTTCACATTACATTGATAAACCATAATCTTGACCTTCTCAGCGAGGGCCAGGATAAAGGCACCAGTACCAATGCAAATGTCCTTCAGGCCCTTCTGAACATGCTGAACAAAGTGAACACCCAGCTGTCCTAGATTGTCCCTTAGTTCCTCATCAGTTTGAAGGATGAGGTCTCTGTGAAAAATTACACCTTGAACCATATTCAAAGACTGTTGGGGGTATAATGGGCACAGGAATTTTGCCAAGATGGTCACAGGCACGAAGGGCCACAGACTGGGCAGCTGAAACAGTTTTGATCAACAACAAACCCGACCGCATCTTGCTCAGAGAGTCCACTTCGCCAAACTTGCCTTCAATGTGTTCAACAAAAAATAAAGGATTGGTATTGGTGAAAGTATCCCCATCAGTCCTGGTGCAAATCAGATAGCTGGAGAAAGGTTTCGCCCCTAGCTGACGAGCCTGACCCTCCTCTCAGGGGGTAGCCATGGAAGGGAAGCCAGAAGGGGCAGAAGAAGCAGCAGAAGCAGCACTAAAAGAATCATTTCCATTCAAAGAGACGGCCGTAGAAAAACGGCCAGAGTTCTGGGCCTCTATGCATTTCATTTGCATAGCGTCCGCCCTGATACGACCCACACCAATCAGGGGCTCTCCCCACGGGCACCACCCAGCCACAGCAAGGGCCTTCTGGTACGGCGGCCGTTGCCGAGAGTTCCAATGCTCCAGGACGACAAGCAACCACTCCTAGGCTTACGTGAAGAGGTCACAGCACAGGTATCAGAAGTGTGATCCCTTCGTTTTGAGTGGGCTCAACCAAAAGGGTACATAGCAAACCCACCACACAGGCTGGCTACCGTGCTGGCTATGTACCGTAGCATCAGACAACGACGTGAAGGGAAAGATGGAAGGAACTAGGATAGCACATGCTAGAGACACTAGGCGAGGTGCTCTTCCACAAATGGCTGACACTACAGAATAGAAATTTAGTAATGGAGATCAAACCCCAGAGGGGGACCAGATAATGTCAGAAGGATGAGGTAATTACTCAACAAAACCAAATCGCAAAGGCAACATAACCAGGAGGATAGTGGGACCAACATAACCAAGAGAGGGAGAGGAGAGGGTGGAGGTGAAGGAGCAAGGACAGGAAAGGAGGGGAAGAGAAAGGAAATACAGTCCGGGAAAGCAGGAAGGCTGCAATAGCTCGGGGCCCTGTGCTCGCCACTCACATACTCACGAAAGGTCTGTGAACCCCCTGAGGGGTCGTCGAGAGTGAAGTTGCGCAATATGCAGCCTATTGCGGACAGTTTGAGTCGTAACATGACGTCCTGTGGGTGCACGAAAAGCCTTATTCGACATGGTGGCGTTGGTGTCAGTGTTCCTCCGAGCCATAATCCGTAGGTAGCGGTCATCCACTGCAGTAGTAGTCCTCGGGTGGCCTGAGCGGGGCATGTAATCGAGAGTTCCTGTCTCTCTGTATCTCCTCAATATCCGAACAACATTCACTCCGAGACGCGTGGACACTTCCCTTGTTAAAAGCCCTTCCTGGCACAAAGTAACGATGAGGACGCGATCGAACCGTGGTATTGACCGTCTAGGCATTGTTGAATTACAGACAACACGAGTCGTGTACCTCCTTCCTGGTGGAATGACTGGAACTCATAGGTTGTCGGGCCTCCTCCGTCTAATAGGCGCTGATCATCCGTGCTTGTTTACATCGTTGGGCGGGTTTAGTGACATTTCTAGAGAGTCAAAGGAACTGTGTGATACAATAACCACAGTCAACGTCTGTCTTCAGGAGTTCTGGGATCCGGGGTGATGCAAAACTTTTTTTGATGTGTTTATTTCGTTACTACTAAATCTGTTCCCAGTATATTTGGCAGAAACAATTCACATATGCCGCCGAATGTACCTGAAAAGTTATATCACTTTACGAAATATAGTTCAGAAGATACGACGTCATAAAAACTGAGATGCCGCGTCATGCCAGACGTTTAAGTTTACTATATCATTGTACGACATGTAGTTCAGGAAATACAGAGCTACTAGAAAAACTGCCGCATCGTGCACTACATTTTATTTTATTACTATTTTAGTTATGACTCAATTCGCAACACATTTCTCAGACAGTAGCCACATATACCACTGGATGTATCTGCGAATTTACATCACTGTACACCACATATTTCAGGAGATACGACGTCATAAACATTGAGATTCGTGAAAATGAAACTCCAGGGTGAAATTCGCTATAGATACGTATGAAGTATGTTAAAAACATGTAAAATACACTCCTGGAAATTGAAATAAGAACACCGTGAATTCATTGTCCCAGGAAGGGGAAACTTTATTGACACATTCTTGGGGTCAGATACATCACATGATCACACTGACAGAACCACAGGCACATAGACACAGGCAACAGAGCATGCACAATGTCGGCACTAGTACAGTGTATATCCACCTTTCGCAGCAATGCAGGCTGCTATTCTCCCATGGAGACGATCGTAGAGATGCTGGATGTAGTCCTGTGGAACGGCTTGCCATGCCATTTCCACCTGGCGCCTCAGTTGGACCAGCGTTCGTGCTGGACGTGCAGACCGCGTGAGACGACGCTTCATCCAGTCCCAAACATGCTCAATGGGGGACAGATCCGGATACCTTGCTGGCCAGGGTAGTTTGACTTACACCTTCTAGAGCACGTTGGGTGGCACGGGATACATGCGGACGTGCATTGTCCTGTTGGAACAGCAAGTTCCCTTGCCGGTCTAGGAATGGTAGAACGATGGGTTCGATGACGGTTTGGATGTACCGTGCACTATTCAGTGTCCCCTCGACGATCACCAGTGGTGTACGGCCAGTGTAGGAGATCGCTCCCCACACCATGATGCCGGGTGTTGGCCCTGTGTGCCTCGGTCGTATGCAGTCCTGATTGTGGCGCTCACCTGCACGGCGCCAAACACGCATACGACCATCATTGGCACCAAGGCAGAAGCGACTCTCATCGCTGAAGACGACACGTCTCCATTCGTCCCTCCATTCACGCCTGTCGCGACACCACTGGAGGCGGGCTGCACGATGTTGGGGCGTGAGCGGAAGACGGCCTAACGGTGTGCGGGACCGTAGCCCAGCTTCATGGAGACGGTTGCGAATGGTCCTCGCCGATACCCCAGGAGCAACAGTGTCCCTAATTTGCTGGGAAGTGGCGGTACGGTCCCCTACGGCACTGCGTAGGATCCTACGGTCTTGGCGTGCATCCGTGCGTCGCTGCGGTCCAGTCCCAGGCCGACGGGCACGTGCACCTTCCGCCGACCACTGGCGACAACATCGATGTACTGTGGAGACCTCACACCCCACGTGTTGAGCAATTCGGCGGTACGTCCACCCGGCCTCCCGCATGCCCACTATACGCCCTCGCTCAAAGTCCGTCAGCTGCACATACGGTTCACGTCCACGCTGTCGCGGCATGCTACCAGTGTTAAAGACTGCGATGGAGCTCCGTATGCCACGGCAAACTGGCTGACACTGACGGCGGCGGTGCACAAATGCTGCGCAGCTAGCGCCATTCGACGGCCAACACCGCGGTTCCTGGTGTGTCCGCTGTGCCGTGCGTGTGATCATTGCTTGTACAGCCCTCTCGCAGTGTCCGGAGCAAGTATGGTGGGTCTGACACACCGGTGTCAATGTGTTCTTTTTTCCATTTCCAGGAGTGTATATTTGATATGTTTGTATGCTGGCGAAGCTATAGGTGCTCATCCTAAACCTGTGGAACAATTTGAACCACATTTGGTACAAATATTAGTTCCAGTCCGGAAAAAAATACAGTGAAGTGGAAGAACCCCCAGCATCCCACTGGGGTGAGCGTGATAACGTGGGGAGAGGAGAGGGGAGGAGGAGATAACAGAAAAAGGGGAGGGGGAAATGGACAGAGACAGGGGAGAGAGGAAGTGATGGATGGAGAAAGGAAAGAGGAGAAGATGGACAGAGAAAGGAATGAGGAGGAGATGAACACGGCGAGGGGAAGGAGGAGATAGAGAGAAGGGGGGAAGAGATGGACGAAGAGAGGGGAGAGGAGGAGTTGGACATAGGTGGAGGGAGAGCAGGTGGGCAGAGGAGAGAGGAGCAGATTAACAGATAGAGGGCGAGGAGGAGGTTCGCAGAGAGTGGGGCACGAGAGGTGGGGGACGGGGTTGAGGACGTGGTCATTTAGAGGGTGAAGAAGGAGATGGACAGAGAGAGGAGGAAGTGGGAGATGGACTAACAGATGAGTGGAATAAATAAATATTCAGGCAATGTTATATACTCAGCTAGTCTTTCCATAAAAAAGAAAGGTTGTAAGAAATAAGCAGTACCAATTGGCTCATTGACTCAGTAGCTCGTGGTTTAATAAACAGATACAATATTTAAATATCATTAATCTTTTGTGATTTTAAAAGTGAAAGTTTCCAGAGACAATTCGTTTCCATTCTGAAGTTTAGTTGGGTAATGCTGAGGATGGTTGTGAGTGAAAGCAGGGGGGAGGGGGGGAGGGGAAGGGTACTAACCAACATGATTGCACTCGAGAGTAATGGTCTCAGAAAGGCTAGACGACTGCTCTATAGATAGAATGTCTCTGTAGCTGAGCTGGGTGTCGGACTCTCTCTTTTTTTTAGTCATATGACCACTGTATTGCTATTATGCAGAAGTGCTAATCATCTGCATATCCATGCTTGTAGCAAACGTCATGTCAATTTGACGTTTGTTGCATACTGTCTTGATAGTGTTGCAATTTTAATGGTGAGTGGTGTACATAGCTATTCTGGCATTACTCCTTGTATTGAACAAAATTGACTGTATTAATCATGTATGATGATGAGATAAAGCGCAAACAGGCAACGTGCACCATATGGAGGAAGGTAATTTATGCCATTACTAGCCAGTACCTGTCTTGTTGCATTCCTGCGAGGAACGCGAAAAAATAACTGTCTATATTACTCCATAGGCACCCTACTCTTTCTTACATTACTTTCATGATATCTACACGGACGTACAATGGAGGCAGCAGAATTTACGAACAGTCTGACTCGGATATCGAGTATGTAAATTTACTCTACGCGATTTCGAGAGATAAACGTTGCCTTTCCTCTAAGGATTTCTATTTAATTTCGTATGGGCTGTACGGACCGAAAACCATCCCAGAAGGACATCAAATACACTCCTGGAAATGGAAAAAAGAACACATTGACACCGGTGTGTCATACCCACCATACTTGCTCCGGACACTGCGAGAGGGCTGTTCAAGCAATGATCACACGCACGGCACAGCGGACACACCAGGAACCGCGGTGTTGGCCGTCGAATGGCGCTAGCTGCGCAGCATTTGTGCACCGCCGCCGTCAGTGTCAGCCAGTTTGCCGTGGCATACGGAGCTCCATCGCAGTCTTTAACACTGGTAGCATGCCGCGACAGCGTGGACGTGAACCGTATGTGCAGTTGACGGACTTTGAGCGAGGGCGTATAGTGGGCATGCGGGAGGCCGGGTGGACGTACCGCCGAATTGCTCAACACGTGGGGCGTGAGGTCTCCACAGTACATCGATGTTGTCGCCAGTGGTCGGCGGAAGGTGCACGTGCCCGTCGACCTGGGACCGGACCGCAGCGACGCACGGATGCACGCGAAGACCGTAGGATCCTACGCAGTGCCGTAGGGGACCGCACCGCCACTTCCCAGCAAATTAGGGACACTGTTGCTCCTGGGGTATCGGCGAGGACCATTCGCAACCGTCTCCATGAAGCTGGGCTACGGTCCCGCACACCGTTAGGCCGTCTTCCGCTCACGCCCCAACATCGTGCAGCCCGCCTCCAGTGGTGTCGCGACAGGCGTGAATGGAGGGACGAATGGAGACGTGCCGTCTTCAGCGATGAGAGTCGCTTCTGCCTTGGTGCCAATGATGGTCGTATGCGTGTTTGGCGCCGTGCAGGTGAGCGCCACAATCAGGACTGCATACGACCGAGGCACACAGGGCCAACACCCGGCATCATGGTGTGGGGAGCGATCTCCTACACTGGCCGTACACCACTGGTGATCGTCGAGGGGACACTGAATAGTGCACGGTACATCCAAACCGTCATCGAACCCATCGTTCTACCATTCCTAGACCGGCAAGGGAACTTGCTGTTCCAACAGGACAATGCACGTCCGCATGTATCCCGTGCCACCCAACGTGCTCTAGAAGGTGTAAGTCAACTACCCTGGCCAGCAAGATCTCCGGATCTGTCCCCCATTGAGCATGTTTGGGACTGGATGAAGCGTCGTCTCACGCGGTCTGCACGTCCAGCACGAACGCTGGTCCAACTGAGGCGCCAGGTGGAAATGGTATGGCAAGCCGTTCCACAGGACTACATCCAGCATCTCTACGATCGTCTCCATGGGAGAATAGCAGCCTGCATTGCTGCGAAAGGTGGATATACACTGTACTAGTGCCGACATTGTGCATGCTCTGTTGCCTGTGTCTATGTGCCTGTGGTTCTGTCAGTGTGATCATGTGATGTGTCTGACCCCAGGAATGTGTCAATAAAGTTTCCCCTTCCTGGGACAATGAATTCACGGTGTTCTTATTTCAATTTCCAGGAGTGTAATATCTGAACGCTTGCAGACGGTCCAGATGCTACGTATTTGTAGTCTGACATCTAGTAAGTCATCAAGCTCCACCAAAAAGACAAACATTATTTGACACCATAGAGTCACAGAAGATAACTCCTCTGAGCATGCACCAAAAACAAAGACCATTGTTTTTTTCATGAATTAGACAGCGAGGTTGACAGAGGGGGAAACTAACTGAAATCGATAACAATTGCGGAAACAATTAACTGAGGCTTATAATTAAAGAACCGTGCTGTTGGCTTGAACTGACCTAGGGGCAGCTGGGTAGTATTAGGATGGTCATTTCCATCCTCGTATCATGCTTAGAGGCAACGGCCTTGCTGCAGTGGTAACACTTGTTCTCGTTAGATCTCCAAAGTTAAATGCTGTTGGGCTCGACTACTGTTCGCGTCATGTAAGAAGGCAGTCCAATTTTGAGCCGTTCTGCACATCTCCCTCCACTAGCCACTGACGGCCAATAATATTCTTTCTCTTTCCGAACGGCTAGCAGAGAGTTGCAGCTAGAGACCTAGAATTTCATGCTACACTGTTGCCGTACTTCGCAAAAACTTAATTATCCATTCAACTATAAATTTTTTGGTATCTTTTTTTTCTTGCAGCAGTATAGCTGTGAATGTGTATCTTGTAAATGTTGAAGTGCGATTAAAAGGAAGTCAGGTGTCGGCAATAAACGTGAAGTGCTTCACAAGCAGGCGAGGCGGATTGTTTACCTCATTTATAACTTTTTCAAACGTGAATTTAAAAGCAGGTCATCTACTGTTGACATTGGAAAACACAAGAAAGGACTCTAGAACCAGGTAGTGTTGGCCAAGAGAACTGTAAAGAGAATTGTAAAGGAAAGTGTCAGAGCTGTAGGAACCGTAGAAACAGTTGGCTTCGTGTCGCCTGGAAAGCATCGAAATCGCAAGAAACCTGTAACACAAATAGATAGTTTTAACAACGATGTTTAAAGTGCTCCATGTGAATGATGAATGCCAGACATAACAAAATCGTGTTACAGTTATGCAGGCTTCAATTGTAAGCGCTTAGCCAAGGTAAAGAATTTAAGAGACTCTGGTTCCAGATATGTTAAGAAGAGAGTTTTAGTTCTGAAACGTCCCCTTTAAACAATTATACAGGACTGTGCTTAAACTGACACACAATATTTTTAGCGCAACGCAATCTGACTTTCAAAATTCCTACAAAAGAATGGCCCTGACTGACATTAACCTATACCTTTCACAAATCACTTACCTCAGAAAAAATCTTCGTTGCTCGAACTACTGCAATACAGCGAGCGCCACTACTGGCAGCTAAATAAAAGATTCAAACTACTGAAGGCACTAACTACTGATAGGCATAGTTAGCAAATGAAAGATTTTAATAGAGAACAAACAATGTATTTACCTTAATATTGTTGAAAACTCATAATATACATAACAGATCGTTGTATATCTTACAAATTTCCAAACTCCGCCATCTCTCTCCCCACATCCACCACTGCTGGCGGCTCACCTCCAACTGCGCAACGCTACGCGCTGTTCACATCCAGCTGCCGCTGCCCAACACTACAATGGCAGACAACAATGCAAACTACCCACAGACTGCACACAGCACAGCCAGTGATTTTCGTACAGAGCGCTACGTAACACTGCCAATAAGAAAACATAAACAGCCTACTTACAGTTCAAAGAAGTTACCTAGTTGCAGCATGTACTATATCCCATATCAAGATTCACGATACAAGAGAAGGAGGAAAAATGGGTCAGTTAGAATCATTCCAAGAAGATCTGCTGGAAAATGAGTGATGGTACTGGCGGTTTTGAAGTTCTCATAGGGATAGGTTCTCGGATAATTATTCTGCATGCTGACTCTTCTTCTGATTTTATTTCTGGGAATAAACTTGTATTTAAATGCAAGAAAAACAGCAGTGATTACCATTCGGCAACGAACGCCGTCAGTTTCGTGATATGATTCACAATTCCTGTCATATCTTGCTTCGAAGTCGGTCATTGGCAGTTATAATTCAACTCTTATAATAAAAAAATAAATAAATAAAAATAAAAAATAAAAAAAAGAAGTAGAAACACCAGAAAAGCGGATATTTTTCCCCGGCTTAAAAATAAAAATATTAAGCACCGTATAAACCAGACTCGTGCCGACCTCCTGCAGCTCGTTAATTTATACTGTACAAATCACGTGACACAACGTACACGAATGGTATCACGCAGTTTTGCGTTTACCCGCATGTCACTGTCATTGTAGCCCCATGGAATTAATTGGGCAAAAGGTTTTAAGGCTATGTGGGAGAAAAAAACAAGCCATTGAAGATAACATACAGTGAATCACTTGTGCATGAGGCAATAGACAATGAGGCAACAGACAACATCCCACCTGTACCGTGGGCACAGATTGTGTGGCAGGCTGAAAAGCTTCAGAAAGAATTTGTCGGGGAAGTGATAATGGATATAAGCCTTGAACCTATCATCATAAATTTAAAATCAGATTGCTCGGAAACAGGCTCAAATAGAAGTGAAGATGGTTCTACGATGTAGACTTTGGAACAAAGTAATGATACGTCTTAGTTTTAAAGATTCGTGGTTTGAAAAATGTGTTTGTCAACACATCAGTTGTATACATAATAATGAGAACTTCCTAGCCTTTCTGATTAGGGCTTTGTATCCTTTTTAATTATGCAGACTATAATGTTCAACATACTGCCCAAGGAGAAGTTAAGCATCTCCCACCATGTTGTAAACCTCTGTCATTTTCAAGGCTCGAACTGGATAAGGCCCTACAATGACAGTAACTGTTACTTGTCGAGATATCGGTGGTTTTCGATGTTATCGGTCAGATTCCCTGGAGTTATTCGCAGATGACGGTTAATTGTTTGCTTGTTCAATGGATTATAAATGCGGTATCTCGCTTTAATGTCGAACGTGTTAGTTTACACTCATAATACCCATTATCAACGAAAAATATGACAACTTACTAACCATTTTTACGATAGTCTTTTACATTAGTCTTTTCTACCACTAATTCTTTTTTATTTACACAGTGATTACACTTAACTATCGTCAAACACACACACACACACACTCTTTACATATTTTTAAAAATTCTATTGAGCAGAAACAGTTGTCAAGCCAATATAATGCTTTCGGATTGCGCTTGAAGTTAATTTTGTTGTCTATTAAATTTTTACTTATAATGCAGTTCAAATTGCAATAAATGGTAATTATTGCAAGCAATTTAAATGACATTTTGAGAAAAATTGTACTTCATGTCTTCACAAAGCTGTGACAGCTGTTATGGCCTCCCAATATCACACAGAGTAAATCTGTGAAACAGTCGACGTGAATTAATGACGTGAATTAATATTTCTCTCATGACAATTGATCGAAATTGGTTTTAATATTTATTATTCCCCTCCCAGGTTTCATCGTATAATACAATGTACGATATTCAAATCAGCCTGACTGTTACCCGCAGCAATGCAGTACGGCAACATGGACTTTTGCCCTCTCTCTGCTGCCGCGCATGCGCAGTTGCCCCCCCCCCCCCCCCCCCCCCGCCCCAGGGTTCCTTTCGGCTCCGCCTCTATGCGCGGAAGCGCCGTCCTAGGTGACGAGGACTTTAGCACTTGGATGGGCGACCGTCTGGTCTGCCGAGCGGGGAGCGGGGTGTACTTTGCCCTTGTGAGGCAAACTGAGGAGCCATTTCACTGAGAAGCTGTGGCTCCGGTCACAGCTGGGAGAGCGATGTGCTGACATCACGCCACTCCATATCCGCATCCGGTGAAGCCTACAAGCTGAGGATGACACGGCGGTCGGTCAGTACCGTTGGGTATTCCGAGACACGTTCGGACGGAGTTTAGTTTAGCTATGCTTACAATTACCCTGTGCTTCCTAAAAGTTCTTAGTAGCACTGTAGTGTGGAATCCATTAATCTGTTCTCTTCTTGACTGCTCGGTCATACAGCTAGATCACCAGAATTGAAATTTCTACCATCTTTTTGGCATGCAGACTCAGAACAAGTCAATTGCTTTAGTCTAGAGTCGCACCTTTATTTTGCCTAAAACAGCACAGTACAAAGTTAAAATAAATCTTTAATGAAGATTTATTAAAGACAATTTACGTATATGCCACACCCACTTGGGAAGCGAGCTTGACGCGTGTGCGCCATGGGTAAACGGCTGCCTATATTTTAATGGTGCACTTCGTACCATGCATTTGCTATCATACAGAAAAAAATGTTTTGTAAATGTTTCTTAAGGACTTATTTTAACTACGGACTGTGGTTGTTTGATCATTGTATGGCCTGATAATGAAGTATATTCCCGATTACTCAGGATAATGTCGGGGAGGAGACGCACGAATAATCGACAAAAACACAAATAATCGAGGAAAGTTTATCCACGTTCCCTGCGTAGTTACTGTAGGTCTGTTTATTTCTTAAAATTGTCTGTGATGTTCATCTGATTCTCACAAAATCTGACATTTTTTCACATGGTATTTCGAATTTTTCTTGCAGCGATAATATCATTGTACTGAAACTCGCCTCTGGCCCATATAATCTACAAGAGTATCAACGTATGCAATGCGATACAATGAACTGAAAAAGTCATTGTCTTCATCCACAATTCACATTCACTGTCCTCATCTTTTTTTTATTTTTTTATTTTGTTGTTGTGAAGCAGCGGCCACAATTTCTACGTCACTCATGTACTGGAGGGCACGCTGACATGCGTCAATCTTCAGCCACTCATTCAAGTTTTCTTCATCGACATCTTCAAAACCATTTAAACCCGTTGTCAGATTCATTATTTGTGTAGTTGTTATTTCATTATCACTCAAACCTCGAAAATCACCTTCTTCTCTATCTGGAAGAACTTTCCTCCATGATAGGAATAGTATATGTGGCTTGACTTCCTGCCAGGCATCAGCAATCCCGTCTATGGCACCTAAAATTGTCTGTTCTTCCAGAACTGCACCAAATAATTCTCAGCAGACCAGTCCGGTAGCGCTGTTTTACCGTTGCAATTACGCCGTGATTCGTTGGCTTATAATGGCAATCACGTTGGGAGGTAAAAATTTAGTTACGATGAGACCATCATCAGATGCGAGAGTCTTCTCACCAAGATGTAAAGGGGCGTTATCAAGCAACTGAACAGCCTTCTATGTCAATCATTTATCGTCTACAAATCTCCGAGCTTGTGGTACAAAATTTGTCAGAAATCAGTTTTTGAAAATTTCACTATCCATCCATGTTCCTTTTTCGTTATAATAATGCATAGTGAGATCCTTAGGTGTGACATCCTCCAGTGCTCGTTTTTATTTTATTTTCCAATCACTAGCAGTTTAACTCTGTGGTTCCCAGAGGCTTTAGCGATGAGCAACATTGTAACGCGTTGTTTATACGAGTTACATCCAGGAGCACGAACTTCGCTGTTAAAAGCCAGACTTTCGGTTGGTAGACATTTCCCATACACACTACTTTCGCCTGCATTATAAATTTGGTCTGGTGTGAAATTCTTTTCCTCCACAAATTTATGGATCTCTTCCCGAAAGGAATCACTTGTCGCAACATTTGAACTACGCCGCTCTACTTGCACAGTAAGTTCGCGAATTCCGTGGGGTGGTTTGAATCTGGTTAGCCATCCAGATGAGGTATAAAATTCTCTTTATAACCCTAGAGCTTCATGAAAAACATTAGCTTCTTCGGCACACATCGCGCCTCAAACAATGACTCCTTCTGGTCATGTTTGGCTAAACCACCGCGAAAGAGCAGCATCTAATTCATCACATGTAGATGGTTCAAATGGCTCTGAGCACTATGGGACTCAACTGCTGAGGTCATTAGTCCCCTAGAACTTAGAACTACTTAAACCTAACTAACCTAAGGACATCACAAACATCCATGCCCGAGGCAGGATTCGAACCTGCGACCGTAGCGGTCTTGCGGTTCCAGACTGCAGCGCCTTTAACCGCACGGCCACTTCGGCCGGCATCACATGTAGATTCCGTACAGATGATATAGAACCAAAATTGCATTTTCTGACAAACTCCTGTATTTTCTGCTTACTCTTTTTGATGTCCTGAACAGTCTACATTTCAATATTAGAATCAGCACTTAGTTTTGTAGCAGTTTCCCCCTTCTCAAATCTTTCAATTAATTCTAATTTTTGTTTTAATGCCAACACAAGTTTCTTTAGGTTCTCCGCCATCTCTTTTTAGACATTTCTTTTAAGTGGCTACCTTGACACCTACACGCCGATTAATATCAGAGAACTATGTCCCTGTTTTCGATTTACACTGAACAGGCTGTCGGATAAAAGAGGAAACGGTACTCTGTTTTCACGCTGCAGTCGGTTAAACAATGTAAATGACACTATTTGATAGAGAAAAATATTTCTCTCTTTTAAACTGATGCCCGAATAATCCGTGTACCGTATATTCCGCGCACATATAACCGTGAGTACACTGTATTTGTGCGGCTGGTCCCGGCGGTGGTTCGAGTCCTCCCTCGGGCATGGGTGTGTGTGTTTGTCCTCAGGGTAATTTAGGTTAAGTAGTGTGTAAGCTTAGGGACTGATGACCTTAGCAGTTAAGTCCCATAAGATTTCACACACATTTGAACAAGACTGTACTTGGTACCGGCTCCGGTGGCCCAGCTGGCAAAATAAAAGTGCTATTATAGACTAAAAATAATATTTTTTTCTGATTGTGTCGGTTGCTGTACGTCGGGAATATGTATTACGTGAACACAGTACATGTTGTATTTATTTAATCACAAAAGATTATGCGCTTCCTTATTCATTTCATTTCACATGTAAGGTTGAAGCAAAGAAAGCCTATGAACTGTATAGTAATGGATATGCAGGACGTGCACAGTAACATCACATTTAAAAGCCGCGCTCGGGGCCGAGGCAGGACTCGAATCCACGACCTTCACTTTATGAAGGGCAACATCCAGATTCCATATTTCTAGATTTCCAGAAAGCATCTGACACGGTGTGCCGCATTGAAGGCTGTTAACGAAGGTACAAGAATATGAAACAAGTTCACAGATATGTGTCTCGAAGACTTCCTAATTAATATATCTCAGTACGCTGTCATTGAGGGCGAATGTTCATCAGAGACTTGGGTATCGTCAGGAGTGCCCCACGGAGGTGTGATAGAATCGCTGTTGTTCTCTGTATATAAAAATGATTTGGCGGACAGGGTTGGCAGCAATCTGCGGTTCTTGGCTGTTAATGCTGCGGTGTACCGTACGGTGTCGAAATTGAATGACTGTATGAAGATACAAGGTGACTTAGACAAAATTTCTACTTGGTGAGACGAATGGCACCGAGCTCTAAAAGTGGAAAAATCTAAGTTAATGCGGATGAGTAGGAAGAACAAATCTGTAATGTTCTGTTAAAGCATTAATAGTGTCCTGCTTGATACAGTCAAGCCGTTTAAATATCTGGGCGTAACGTTGCAGAGCGATACGAAATGGAACGAGCATGTGACAACTGTGGTAGAGAAGGCAGATGGTCGACTTCGGTTTACTGGCAGAATTTTAGGAAAGAGTGGTTCACCTTTAAAGGAGACCGCAGATACGACCCTAGTGCGACCTATTCTTGAGTACTGCTCGAGTGTTAGGGATCCGTACGAGGTAGGATTGAAGGAAGACATCGAAGCAATACAGAGACGGGCTGCTAGATTCGTTACCGGTAGGTTCGAACAACAAGTAAGTATTACAGAGATACTTCGGGAACTCAAATCGGAATCCCTGGAAGGAAGGCAACGTTCTTTTAGAGAAACACTGTCGAGAAAATTTAGAGAAAAAGCATTTGAAGCTGAGTGCCGAACGATTCTACTGCTGCCAACTTACACTGCGCGTAAGAACCACGAGGATAAGATTCGAAAAATTAGAAATCATACAGAGGCATACAGACAGTCGTTTTCTATTTGCGAGTGGAGCAGGGAAGGAAATTGACAGTAGTGTCACGAGGTAGCCTCCACCACTCGCCGTACGGCGCCTTGCGGAATATCTGTGTAGATGTAGATGACGGAGCGAGGCTGTCCCAACTCCACAGAGCCCGGCGAAATTCCTGCTTGCGTCGTGAGTCGCTAATAGCACGCTGGTGCGCCGGTTCACGGGTCGATGGAGGAGAAGGGCACATTTTACCAGGAAAGCGTAGACATGCCGAACCAACCTTCGGGTCGTTAGTTCCTTTACTTCAGAGTGACATTAGCACACCTCTGCCCGTCAAATGAAAATGAGAAGTAAAATTATTCAGAAAAAAGTTTTGCAACACTTCAGTTCTTCAGTTCGCTACGCCATGCGAAAGATAAAACATTGTACGTTTACGCATAAGCATTTTTTTTTTAAATCTTACCATCTATGTTTGTTAAACAGAATCAGAATTTCACTCTGCAGCACATTGTGCGCTGTTATGAAACTTCCCAGGAGTGTGTGTGTGTGTCACACCGAGACTCCAGCTTGGCCGGCCTGTGTGACCGAGCGGTTAGAGCACATTCAGCTGAGATGTGAAAATTTCGTTCTCGAGGTAGTGCTTAGATTTTAGAGAGGTTTATAAAAGTATCTCATTATAACTCTGCGTAGAGTAACACCTTGTTTGTGTCCGAGAACACCTAATAATACGAACCGGAGCTGCCATACTGGTTTTAATCAACCGAACCTGAGAGAAGTATCTTTACTCCTATTCACACGATCCTTTGATCCATGTCAGACATAATCATCAATTACTATCTGTGAAAGTTAGGCAGTTACCTAGTACCATCGTAATTTAAGAAAAAGGTGATCGTTGGAAAGTTGCGTTCAGGTAGTGAGTGAGTGAAAACTAGGCACCGCCATAGAGCCCAGTCTACGTGCGAGGTCCCACAGCAGCCACGGACAATCACAACGTAATTAATCGAATGAAGAGGTGTAGCGGTTACGCTATTTGTCTCTTATTAGGGAGGATCAATGTTCTAAACCTTACCATGCTACGGTAATTTAACTTTCACGTGCTTTTTTAAAATCATTTCATGTGAAAGCAGCGACGGTTCTTTCAGGAAGACCATGGCCGATTATTTCCCTAATCCTTTTCCGTGAGCCGTCTGGATTTACTTAAATGTCGACGACACGTTATGCTCCAATCGACCTCCTTTATTGATTCAACATTATCCCCATTACAGTTCTTCCAAGAAACTGGAATGGCGGCACAGTGTGCTAAAGTGACCACCT
The DNA here is from genome assembly GCF_023898315.1 of Schistocerca nitens. Taxonomy (NCBI): domain Eukaryota; kingdom Metazoa; phylum Arthropoda; class Insecta; order Orthoptera; family Acrididae; genus Schistocerca; species Schistocerca nitens. The sequence continues at coordinate 79,925,573 of NC_064616.1, read as the reverse complement.
CTGCTGGACAAGAGCAGGTCCAAAACGGGGCATTTATATAGACTTCCTATGTGTCAATCTCTCTCAAGATCCCTCTAAGACGCATCTATTGGTTATTCAAATGGACCATTAGACAATACTACATCCGGTTCCTTTCCACACACTATCCAAATACGGGCTACGGCTCCATCACGAATGTTCTCGTTATTGATAGTACGTTGAACACTAGGAAACTGAGAAAAATATATATTGGATGCGAACCACCCTATATCAAAAGGGATACGCTCTACGCGATAACGTTGCTATGGTAGCAAAAAAAAAAAAAAAAAAAAAAAAAAAAAAAAATGGCTCTGAGCACTATGGGACTCAACATCTTAGGTCATAAGTCCCCTAGAACTTAGAACTACTTAAACCTAACTAACCTAAGGACATCACACACACCCATGCCCGAGGCAGGATTCGAACCTGCGACCGTAGCAGTCCCGCGGTTCCGGACTGCAGCGCCAGAACCGCTAGACCACCGCGGCTATGGTAGCAAATTCGAGAGATATATTTTTTATTTCTAATATTGAGAACGAACCCAAGAGCCAAATGTTTTTAACGAGATAGAAAATGCAACCAGGTACAACGATTTCTTTCTGGGCTTACGCTTCAAATATATACTGAAAAACAATTACATACCTAAGAACTTTTATATCGTAACACAGAATAAACAAAGTTAGGAAGGAAGCTTTGGAAGGAAACGCCAATCGTCTCATGAATTTGGCGAGTCATTTAGTAACTACTGAAAATAATTTACAACCATTCACGAGTTTGGGATGCGTTTTCGTTGGGGAGAAAGCGTTCAAAACATAGAAATTACTACTGTACAACTCGAGTTCTTCCATTCGAACGAAACCCATAAAGACGAATGTAGTAGAAAGCCGTATAACTATTCCACGAACCAGACTGGTACCTGTGTAATGGTACTGCGAGACATGTAACAACATAACAAAAACAAAACTCCATTGAAATCAATGCTCACTACGTTCCAGGCCGTCAAATGTGTTTCTCATTTTTTATACGTAGCATTATGGTTCTATATCTCGCATAGGTGTCGATTTATTATTTTATGCAGATGCAAATGCAACGAAAACACAGTACGCAAATAAAAACAATTAAATGAAATTGAAGCTTATAGAAGCAAATACTCGCTTCCTGCTTCAACATGCATGTAGTTCACGGTTCGTCGGCATTCGTATCTTCGGAGTGAGGCCGTTAATACTTGTCAGTCGCCGGCAGCGTTCCTCGCGAGGTTATGCGATGCGATGCGATGCGAGTAAACACTACCGTTTTGTTGAGCGTGGCACGATACGAAAGCAGCCAAGCAAAACAAGGTGATGCAAGCGGAAACACGTTGGGCCCTTGTTCCAGGAAACGTCATTTAAATTCATGATCCTGTCTTTCACACCACTGCTGTATAAATCCACTCAGTTCGTGTAATAAAAGTCTCACGGTGTTCCCCCAACACTGATTTAAATCGTAAATGTATTCTAGTCCGGGTTCCAAAGTTAGCTGCAGTTCTCCAGTTAACTGTAGATACGAACCTTAATACGTTAGTGTGGTAACCATTGTCACTATTTTTTCAAGAACGTTTGAGTCCTTTCGCAGCTTTGTGGGTTTTGGAAAGGCTACACAAATATACAAGATGAGGAAAGGGATTGCAATCCCAGCATTCGGGCAGAAGACGTTGGAATTCCTGGGACCGAGACTATAAGTCACGAAACCCTTTCGAAACTGAGATAGTGTCCAGACTGTTTGGCACCTGGAACCTTCCGCCACCCACAATAGCAAGGTTGGTAACGCACGACTTGGCGGCGGCGCTCGACTCGAAGCTAAGCTGCTTCCTGGATATTGGTGGTGGGTGAAAACGGAAGGAGAGGAGGTGGCGTAACTTTTCTAATCTCCAGTCCTGGATTGAATTAGAAACATGAAGTGAGGGCGTGTGACACCGCTGAGCTCGGCGGCCCCTTGGAGAAGGCACCGGCTTTCATCCTCATCATAATACAACATAAGCATAATGCTATACTATACACACATCCTTTACACTCACCTACACATACGACACAACTCTGATACACGCAGTGAAAGTGGCCAATGTCTATGAAGGAAGAAAACCCATTCCGCTCGGCGGCTGAACCCACATTGTGGAATATCCCGGCCGTCAATGCCATACGACATTCACATATTTTTTTGCGTTCCGTACTTCAACCGGTAAAAAAGGAGCCTTTGTAGAATCGCTTTGTTGTTCGAAAACTGTTAATTTGTAATTCTATCACACGAAAAAAAAATTAGTTTTGTCGTGTATTATTCGACTGCTTGTCTGTTAAGACACTTCTTGCTCAAGAAAAGTAAAATATATCAGGTTTAAATTTATGTCATATACTAAGGTCCATGCTCCATAGTCGATACAAAAAACTTAAACTTCTAAGTCAATGCAATCAAAAGATATGGCGATATACATCACATATTTTCATGCTCGCAAACTCACTCTCAAAAATATAGAGTAGGCTGCTTTCCGCTGACATGGAATCATAAAATTTGGCAAGAAGCAAGGTTTCACAGTACAAGTAAACGAAAAATCCGAAAATTTTTAGTTTCTAACTATATCACACGAAAAAATACATTTTTGTCATTTATTTATGCCCAATTCTATCCAGTCCTCGTACTTAGAGTACACCTGTACTACGCCTCGCGAAGTGTGTAGCTTCTCAACGTTTTGAAGAAATTGAACTGTTAAGAACTTCAGTTCTGGAGCGGCTGAAAGTACTGGCGGCGCAGTTTTGTGCTTGTTAGACGGCATCAAAATGTCGCTCAAAAGTAATACTGATAACGCTCACAGCGAAAGTGTGATCACAAGAGTAAGAAAAAGCCTGCAATGTTTTCTAAAATACAGTCTTTTCAAATCTAAATTTCCAGTGTGTCTAAAAAGGAAACTGTATATTTCGAGTTTAGCTTATGGCGACGACTAATATACTGAAAAAGCAAGAATGGTTAAATGAGCAACGCAGATATACAAATTGGGAGGAGTTAATTATAACTGCAATGGAAACGAAATGCAGAAGGGTGGGACACACAGCCACGTGAATACATGGAGAACTGTCAAAGGAAGTTGCTTGCTCGATTCCCTGAGATATGGAAAGACCGAGACGACGAGATAATGAGAGGTGGGAAGATACAAGCTTGTATGCGACAGCAAGATGGATGCTACCGACGGAGACGGTGAGGCACGATCGTTTCTAGGGGAGGCAGTTGCGCAGCGGAGGATGTCAGGTAGCTGACACTGAAGCACAAAAATGTGCAGGATGTGTGTTTGTGTTTGCATCTCATCATAATTTTTTGACCTACACCTTTCGAGATCTTTCCTAACGAAACGGTCATTACGTGAGAAGCGCCTCGTTCTAATTTCTCAAACTGAAAACTATTTTAGAGGCAGAAATAAGCTGTTTGCTTTATGGAAGTTCTGGACCACGTATTTCTTTTCTACTCTCATTATAATCTCGCGTGCTCAGCACACAGTACGAGACGACAGAGTCGTCGTTCTGGCAAGGATGCTGAAGGATATAGATCTCTCCTATCCCTTACATCGTTTCCCGCAGGGAATAGAAGGTGGGACTCGCCAACTTCTCCCAGCTCAAAAGTTAAAAAGCGTCATTTATTCAATGTTACGTTAAGATAGCAATGTTAATTTCATTAACAACTACTTTCAGCAATTGCGATCTGCTGATTCGATTAATCTTACGTTTCTTCGCATACGTTGACCCCTAACGGGTCTAGACACCTTACAAAAAATCACTTATGTATGGCTTATACATCTGACATGATACAACGTATCCGAAGAAACACGCATCAAGTGGAATCTGAAGGTTACAGTCCCCGAAACTATTTATTAATCAAATTAAAACTGCGATTATGACGAACAGTGTAACAAAAGGCATACAGGAAATAATCGCAGACTCTTATTTGAATTTTATGCAATTGTTGAAAAGTGTATCTGCTCCTTGCTTCCATATATACCATCTGATCTAATGTATCCGGACACCAGTTGGTGGACATTAATATGGGGTTTGTCCACCCAACGCTTTTATGACGGCTTGAACTCTCCTGGGGACACTGAATGTCTGCGAAGGAAATGCAGCCCGTTCCTCCTCACGAGCCGTAACCAGAGAAGGTAATGTTGCTGACTCATCCAAAAAGTGTTCCAATGGACTGAGGTCGGAACTCGGGGTAAGCTTGTCCAATGTCGTTGTCCACAGATCACCGCTTCACTGATGGTGATTTATGACAGGGTGCGCTGTCGTGCTGATAGTCACCTTCTCCGAACTGCTCCTCCACTGTATGCAGTACAAAGTGCTTTAACATCTGTTCATACCGGTTTCTTAAGCGCAATATGGGCCCACGCCCTAACCACGGATCGCCACCCATCCCTAGCCCGTAACACTATCTCTTCCGTACCTGACTGTTGGCACTACACATTATGGCAGGCAACATTTTCCAGGCATTCACCAAATCCAAACCATTCCATACAATCGCCACAGAATATATCGTGCTTCATTACTCCTAATCACCCGTTTCCAGGGATTCATTGTCCAGTGGCGTCGCTATTTACACCACCTCGACCATCGTTGGGCATTGATTAATAGAAATGTGTGGTTTATGAGGAGCTGCTCTACCATTATACCCCATTCTTTTCAGTTCCTTACACAATCGCTAAGCTTGGTGGACTGCTGGTAGCGTTTTGGAACTCGAGAGCGATTTTTCCCGCTGACCTGATGTGATTTTTTACAACCAGCCTCCGCAATGCTTGAGGATTTCTGTCCAGTACGAGGCCTGCCTGGTCTTGACTGACAAGGGGAGGCCGCCAATTGTGAAATTCTGATTCGATTCAAACTGCGCATAATAAAAGTTCATGGCCAGAGGTGTAATGTGGCAAAGCACCAAGATGCACTTCTCAGCCGTTGTCGAGAAAATCGACAGTTAAAAGAAACCGTTGCGGTGAAATACTCTCTACGATAAATAATTTTCCACAGCGTCGTGGCGCAGCGGGAAGCGCTCGGGTTTGTAATCCGAAGGTCGCCGGATCGAATCTCGCACCATGCCACTTTTTTTTAGTATTTGTTTTTTGTAATTCAAATGTGTATACACACACACACACACATTATATATATATATATATATATATATATATATATATATATATATATATATATATATATATAATCTCCCGGCAATCAGTTGCAACAATTATGCATATAATAAGTTGTTGAAAGTCGTTTGTCGTGGAAAAACTGGCGACTTCGAACATCATTATGTTTTCCGCCAACAAAGTTATATTTCACAAATGTTATTAATTGTCTTCATAATGTTAACCACGTATAGTTAACGGAAGACGTAGAAACAATATTCCGAAACGAATACGTATAGCGTAAGTCAAACGTTCGAATTAGAATTGAGACCCCACGAACACAAATTCGCTGTGGCAGGTATGAAATATAAACTCCGTTACTCGCTCGTTACACTTGAAGGACAGATGTTGAATGGGCCGAAACGAGCCGCCGCATAACAGCGTAGTTGCCCGCTAACTTCGAAAGAAGGTAGATGCGGTCCCTAGCGCAACTTATAATATCGTCGAAAATCAGTGCGGACGTGAGAGCTTTGGTACACCCTGTTAAAAAAAACGGAATAAATGGAGGCGGTACAATTGGAGAGCGATCCGCCTTCACCAACATGCATAAGCATCTCATTAATAGTTTATATATATATATTTGAATTACAAAAAACTAATAATAAAAAAAATTGCATGGTGCGAGATTCGATCCGGCGACCTTCGGATTACGAACCCGAGCGCTTACCCCTGCGCCACGACGCTGTAGAAAACTATTAATCGTAGAGAGTATTTCACCGCAACGGTTTCTTTTAACTGTCGATTTTCTCGACAACGGCTTTGCCACATTACACCTCTGGCCATGAGCTTTTATTATGCGCAGTATGAATCGAATCTGAATTTCACAATTGGCGGCCTCCCCTTGTGAGCCGTGGTTCCTCATCCGCGTTTCTACTTCACAATCACATCACCAACAGTCGATCTCGGTTGCTTTAAAAGGGTTGAAACGTCCCTGCAGGCAACATCCAATGGGTAGTCTACAGTCATAGACACTGAACTGTCCCGAACGATCGATTCTGTTGTTACTGCTTACCTATTTACAACACAATACTCCACGCCCCCGTTCAGACTGATGGATCCGTCTGCCGAGACATCTAGTGGTCAATTCCGCATTACATAATGGTTCCCGTTTCCCTTGGTCAGTAGAGTACGCCATGAAAACCCAAAAAACAAGCTCCCCCCATATATATATATATATATATATATATATATATATATATATATATATATATATATATAGGGTATTACAAAAAGGTACGGCCAAACTTTCAGGAAACATTCCTCACACAGCGTGACTTCAAACACTGTGTTACAGGAAATGTTCAAAATGTCCTCCGTTAGCGAGGATACATGCATTCACCCTCCGTCGCATGGAATCCCTGATACGCTGATTCAGCCCTGGAGAATAGCGTATTGTATCACAGCCGTCCACAATACGAGCACGAAGAGTCTCTACATTTGGTACCGGGGTTGCGTAGACAAGAGCTTTCAAATGCCCCATAAATGAAAGTCAAGAGGTTCGAGGTCAGGAGAGCGTGGAGGCCATGGAATTGGTCCGCCTCTACCAATCCATCGGTCACCGAATCTGTTGAGAAGCGTACGAACACTTCGACTGAAACGTGCATGAGCTCCATCGTGCATGAACCACATGTTGTGTCGTACTTGTAAAGACACATGTTCTAGCAGCACAGGTAGAGTATCCCGTATGAAATCATGATAACGTGCTCCACTGAGCGTAGGTGGAAGAACATGGGACCCAATCAAGACATCACCAACAATGCCTGCCCAAACGTTCACAGAAAATCTGTGTCGATGACGTGATTGCAAAATTGCGTGCGGATTCTCTTCAGCCCACACATGTTCATTGTGAAAATTTAAAATTTGATCACGTCGGAATGAAGCCTCATCCGTAAAGAGAACATTTGCTCTGAAATGAGGATTAACACATTGTTGGATGAACCATTCGCAGAAGTGTACCCGTGGAGGCCAATCAGCTGCTGATAGTGCCTGCACACGCTGTACATGGTACGGAAACAACTGGTTCTCCCGTAGCACTCTCCATACAGTGACGTGGTCAACGTTACCTTGTACAGCAGCCACTTCTCTGGCGCTGACATTAGGGTTATCGTCAACTGCACGAAGAATTTCCTCGTCCATTGCAGGTGTCCTCGTCGTTCTAGGTCTTCCCCAGTCGCGAGTCATAGGCTGGAATGTTCCGTGCTCCCTAAGTCGCCGATCAATTGCTTCGAACGTCTTCCTGTCGGGACACCTTCGTTCTGGAAATCTGTCTCGATACAAACGTACCGCGCCACGGCTATTGCCCCGTGCTAATCCATACATCAAATGGGCATCTGCCAACTCCGCATTTGTAAACATTGCACTGACTGCAAAACCACGTTCGTGATGAACACTAACCTGTTGATGCTACGTACTGATGTGCTTGATGCTAGTACTGTAGAGCAATGAGTCGCATGTGAACACAAGCACCGAAGTCAACATTACCTTCCTTCAATTGGGCCAACTGGCGGTGAATCGAGGAAGTACAGTACATACTGACGAAACTAAAATGAGCTCTAACATGGAAATTAAGCATTTCCGGACACATGTCCGCATAACATCTTTTCTTTATTTGTGTGTGAGGAATGTGTCCTGAAAGTTTGGCCGTACCTACGAGGGTTGAAACTTAAATAGTGGCAACTATTTATTCACAACCGATACAAAAGAGTTACATGTTTGCACCTGTTACTGTCCTTGAAAGTAGTCACCAGCGTTATGTAGAATCCGTTGCCAGTTATGTGGAAGGCGTAGTATACCGTTAGCAGAGCCTGTTCTGTTGATGGTGTGAATGGAGCGGCCTACGGCCTGTCGAATCTCTGGAACAGCTCTGAAGCGATTGCTACGAAGAGGTTCCTTCATATTCGGAATCAAATAAAAGTCACAAGGACTTAAGTCCGGGGAGAATGGTGAACGGTACAGTACTTCCAAGTCCCATCGACCGAACAGAGCAGCCACAGCTTACGCTGTATGCGCTCGTGCATTGTAGTGCAAAATCATGAGTGGGTTGCGCAGAAAGTGTCGCCGCTTCTTTCGCAAAGCTGGTCGCAGATCACGCTCCAAAAACGAACAGTATTACTGCGCATTGACGGTCTGCCGTGGAGGAACGTAATGCGTTAGGATAACACCATCACAGTCGTACACGAGAAACACCGTAACTTTCACCATACTGGACTCTGACGCACTTTCGACTTTCGCGGCGATCCATAATGACACCATTCGTTGGATTGGCGTTTCAGTTCGCGCTCATAGCGCTCCAAGTGCGTCTGGGCAGCGTCGTAACGCATCCATTTCTGCATTTCCGGCAAATCATGCGTAACCCATCGTGATGCAATTTTTCGCATGCCCAGGCGTTCCTTCAGGATGCGAAGCACAGTCGTATGCGCTAATCCGGTTTCGCGGGCGAGCTCACGAATCGTATGTCGTCGATCACTGTCCACCAACGCGGCAACAGCATGCACTTCTTCAGAGACGCTAGGACGACCTGCCCGATGCATGTCTGTCGCAGTTTGCCGACCTTCGTTGAAGGCTTTTACCCAGCGTGCCACTGTTCCGTACGGCAATGCAGATTCCCCGACGCCTCTTGAAGACCTTGATGACACTGATGACATTCAATCTTGATCCAACTCCGCTGTTCCTGTTTCGAAACCATAGTGACACCGTTACGTTACACCGCTCACTCACAAGTGACTGTTTCCGTCGATTGCGCACAAGCTGGTGACCCTCGGGGGTAAGGTAGGTATGTCAACAACGTGTGCTATCAGCGACAATAGCAGATTCCATTGCATAGTGTCTCTACAGCAGTGTTACCACTATTTAAGTTCCAACCGTCGTATATGCGTACCTGGTGTTGCACGTGTATGTGTTTATTCCAATCTCCTATTAGCGTATCTCTTCCTCCCCCGTCTCTGTCCACCTCATCCTTCCCGTCTCTCTATCCACCTCGGAATTCCCGCTCGTACTGTCCGCCTCCCACAGCCTCCTACTCTCTGTCCATCCCCTCCTTCCCGTATCTCTGTCCCTCTCTTCCTCCTCCCTCTCTGTCTCTCCATCTCCTCCTCCCTCACCCTTCTCTGTTCGTCACCCACACCGCGAAAGGAGATCGGTGGCTGTCAACTCCAGAGTATTTCTTTCCAGATGGTAAGCACCATCTGTACCAAGTTTAGTTGAAATAGATCCAGGGGTTTGGAAGGAGCTATTTACCCGCGGCTTCACCCGTGTACTCACCTGTCACGTATATTAAACTTAATTTAGACGTATGTGTACATGTATTTCACATTTGTCTAGCGAGTTTCGCCCTGAGGTTTCCTTTTCAGGCAGCTCAGTGTTTATGAAGTCCTATCTCTTAACTATGTCTCGTACAATGGTACAATTTTGAGGGTATATTCAGCGGCATATGTAGATAACGTCTGCGAAATAAGTTGGGAGTAGAGTTTTTAGCAGTAAGGAAGTAATAAACTAAAACGTCATCACTCGTACGGCAGTTTTTCTGCGCGAACAGCGAGAATGTATTAAGCGACATTTTTCCTCTCGTGATTCTGCTGGCGGGAGGGAGTGAGGGACATCAGCGAGAAAAAGGTTTGAAATTATGTGTAAAATTTGTTGCAAGTGGCTAAGAGCTCTCGCTAACTAATACTGGATGAATAGAGTCTGGGTATCTGCGTGTCGTGGGCTACACTTCTTTTCCACCCCCACTTCTTTCATAGGTACACGGTTCTTACCCCGACAGAGCTTTCTTGCAGACAGTATGTGCACCAAGTTGGGCTCAAATCGATCCAGTAGTTTAGGAGGAGGTGTGGAACATACATACACACATACATACATAATTGCATTTATATACACTGACGTGACAAAAGCCCCGGGATCCTGACGCCGTGGCGCGCCTCCTTTTACCTGGCGTAATACAGTAACTCGACATAGCATGGACTCAACAAGTCGTTGGAAGTCCCCTGCAGAAATGGTGGGCCATGCTGCCTTTATAGCCGTTCAGAACGGCGAAAGTGTTGCCTACGCAGGAGTTCGTGCACGAACTGACCTGTCGATTATGTCCCATAAACTGTCGATGAGATTCGTGTCGGGCTATGAGATTGGCCAAATCACTCGCTCCAATTATGCAGAATTTTCGTCACACTGATCACGGACAATTGTGGACGGTGACATTATGCGTTGTCATCCATAAAAGTTTCATCGTTGTTTGGGAACATGAAGTACATGAACGGCTGCAAATGGTCTCCAGGTAGCCGAAGATAACCATTTTCAGTTTAGTTGGACCAGAGGACCCAATCCATTCCATGTAAACACTGCCCACACCACCACCTTGTTGACAGCTCGGGCCCGTGGCTTCACGGGGTCTGCACCACACTCGAGCCTACCATCAGCTCTTACCAGCTGGCGAGGCTGCTGTTTTCCACTCGTCTAGGATACAAGCTGTACAGTCACGAGGCGAGGAGAAGCGCTGAGGACGATGTCGTGCTGCTCGCGTCGGTCGTCTGCTGTCATCGCCCATCAACGCCACATTTCGCCGTACTGTCGTAACGGATACTTTCGTCATACGTCCCACATTGATTTCACACAATGTTGCTTCTCTGTTAGCACTGACAACTCTATGCAAATGCCGCTGCTCTCGCTCGTTAAGTGAAGATCGCCGGCCACTGCGTCAACCTTGGTGAAAGGTAATGCCTGAAATTCTGGTATTCCGGCACACTCTTGCCACTGTGGATTTCCGAATATCGAATGCTCTAGCGATTTCCGAAATGGAAATCCCATGTGTCTTGCTCCAACTACCATTCCGTTTTCAAAGACTGTTAATTCATAACGTGCAGCCATAATCACGTCGAAAATCTTTTCACACGAGTTACCTGAGAACAAATGACAGCCCCGCCACTGCACTGCCCTTTTATACCTTCTTACGCAATACTACCGCCATATTTATATGTGCATATTGCTATCCCGTGCCGGCCGCGGTGGTCTAGCGGTTCTGGCGCTGCAGTCCGGAACCGCGGGACTGCTACGGTCGCAGGTTCGAATCCTGCCTCGGGCATGGGTGTGTGTGATGTCCTTAGGTTAGTTAGGTTTAAGTAGTTCTAAGTTCTAGGGGACTTATGACCTAAGATGTTGAGTCCCATAGTGCTCAGAGCCATTTGAACCATTTTTTGCTATCCCGTGACTTGTCACCTCAGTGTATATAGTATGCTGAAACATTCGTACCCAGGACAATACCCAGTATTCGCTTGTAATGTCTTAGGAAAACCATTTAAATTAAGTAGATCAGTAATTAGTACATACCTAGCTGTTGCTGAAAAATGTGTTGGTGCGAAACCAGTCGATCTCCTTGTCTTATAAGGACATAAAGAAAATATTACAGTAATACTGAGATGATTTGCTCTTGTTTAGCTGGGAAAGAGAGGTCTTTCTTTCCTATCTCTTAGCATGAAAATTATAGACTTGCGTACGCAGAAGCGATAGTGGACCAGGGCATTGTACTGTTAATAAGGTAGTACCACGCGTGTTCTCGACTGTCACTAAAATTGTAAGTCCTCGTCCTTTTACACTCGCAGCTCTTACTGTGAAGAACATCTCCTCCCTCTCTCCCCTCCCCCCGGGCAAAGACTCGGAAGCGCAGTCCATGACATAATAAACCAAATTAGTTCCGAGGGCGAAACGGACCGCTTACCGAATCAAGTTATCGTCTTTCTTCCCTGTATACTTGCGCGCCTGCACTGACTGCGTCGCACGTGACGTGCTGAGCAGAGAACATGAGAACATTCGTAGGAGCAACAATGATGAGGAGATGAACTACAATCCTTTGTTCAGAAATATTCGCTGCTGGTTAGTTCACGCGGTTTCCCCCGTCGGAGGTTCGAGTCCTCCCTCGGGTATGAGTGTGTGTGTTGTCCTTAGCGTAAATTAGTTTAAGTTAATTAAGTAGTGTGCCTACGGACCGATGACCTCAGCAGTTTGGTCCCATAGGAACTTACCACAAATTTGAATTTTAAAACAGACCACGATTGACGAATAGAGAGTGACACATACTCATCATGATTATCGGGTGGCGTGCATCTCATCCACATCTTCAGAGATTCGTTTATGGTTTTACAATACCCATGGAACATCGCAGTGCGCCGACCGATGTTCTAGGGGACAGATGACCTCAGATGTTAAGTCCCATAATGCTCAAAGCCATTTGGCCCATCTTTTGAACACCGCAGTAACAGAGAAATTTGCCACATGTAACAATGCTATTCGTACTCTACAGTCAAAGGTTTTAGTACTCGCAATACGAAAAGTTTTCTCAGGTTGTCGTGATCTTGCATAGTGTAGTGCAATGTATATTAAAAAAGGTTTACTTCCTTAAACACTTCGGGATTAGCGTAAATCTTCAATTTAGGTGAGAGTGATGAGTGCGAGCCATCTTGCTGATGGCGATGGCACAGAGAAAGGGGGACGCCCTCTACCTCTACCTCGATACTGGGGCACGGTCTGATGGTCAGAAAATCTACACCTTCCTCTCCTCTCTTTTTCCAAATATTGCCGATGCAAATTTCTCCCACCAGCAGGATTCGAATCGGCAGTCTTTAGATACAGGAGAAGTACGTCAATGCCCTTGAAATGTGCGTATGATATTTTGCCGAGATGCCCCTTCTGGGGAATTAGGCCGCCTTTTGCAAGTCTTTTTATTTGACGCCACTTTGGCGACTTGTGCGTCGATGATGATGAAATGATGATGAGGACAACACACACACACACACACACACACACACACCAGAGCGAAGAAAATCCCCGATCTGGCCGGGAATCGAACCGGGGCCTCGTGGTCGAGAGTCATCAACGCTAACCACAAGACCACGAGCTGTCAACACCCTTGGCAGGTGCCGATAGGCCTAAGAATTCCTTTACGTGCTAGCATAGCACCCACTGGTATTCCTTCGTCAGTTTATCTAAAACTCCATGCACCATCATACTTGGCCCTTGTAAGGCAAACTAAGGAGCTACATGATTGAGAAGTAGCGGCTGAGGTCTCGTAAACTGACATACGGCCGGGAGAGCGGTGCGCTGACACCATGCCCCTCTATATCCGCATCTAGTGAGGCCTGTGGTCTGAGGAAGACACGGCGGCCGGACGGTGGAGTTTAATTTTATGATGCACCATCAAGATATGGTAGAGCACTGTAGACGATCTTTTACTTACTTAGTGTCAACATTGAGATGTATTTTACATCAAATGTTCTCGCTTTACCCCCGAGACCGCTCTATCTTAACTGGTCTACGACTACGGCGAAGATAATAGCAAAAATTCGAGCTCTTGGTTACATTACTTATATGGAGAGGTGTGACTTGTACACATGCAGGTTCCTCTTCGTTCTCCTCGAAACTCGTATCTAGCACTGTGGGGCGCTTGATAAGGACTGGACTGTCATTCGGGAGGAACAGGGTTCAAATCCTAGTCCAGCATACAGATCTAGCTTTCTCTTCTATAATTTCTCAAGCCTTGTGCCCGAATGGTTCATTTGAAACGACATCGTCGTTTCTCTTTCACCATACTTGTCCACTCCCAGCCTGTACTTAGTCTCTAATAACCTCGTCATCGAGGAGACGTTAAAACCTATCTTCCTTTTTCTTTAATTTCATAGTACTCTTTCATGCATCAACCAAGCGCGTTAACAGACCACTAAATGGTACCATCTCAGGCGCAGTTGAATATTCAGTAAACGAAATGAGTCCATTTAGTTCTGACGTGGATGGCTAATCGCCGATTAAAGAGTTGTTGATCATAACTGACGATATCAGAGGGAGCCTTCTGGACTGTCACAGCTCTTCGGCCGCAAAGCTAACAAACTGTCATGTACCGGTGGACCCACGCTCGGCCGGTGCTGAGACTCTCGCTCATCAATTAATCTGCTATATTCTCCGTGGCAGAAGTCCTTCGTGATACCACGTCACTTTTGCAATGCTTCGGCAGAGTACAAAATTTCCTCTTTGTCTGAAACTAGAGTAGATTCTGTTCTGCGTAAATCTGCATTTTAATCATTTGTATGTCATCAGAAACATCGGAGACGACGGTATCGTCAGAAGTGCCCCATGGACGTGTGACAGGACTGCTATTGTTTTCAATAAACATTTATGATCTGGCGAATAGTGTGGGGAGCCATCTGCAGTTGCTGGCTGACGATACACCAGTGTACAGGAAGGTGTCGATGTCGAGTGACTATAGGAGGATTCAAAAGGACTTAGACAACATTTGTACTAGTTGTGATGAATGGCGACTAATTTTAAATGTAGAAAAATGTAAGTTAATGCAGATGAGTAGGAAAAAGAAACCTGTACTGTTCGTATACAACATCACAGCGTCCCGCTCCCTCCCCCCCCCCCCCCCATGAACCATGGACCTTGAAGGTGGTGGGTAGGCTTGCGTGCCTCAGCGAAACAGATAGCCGGAAAGGTATCTGTTGAGAGACCAGACAAACGTGTGGTTCCTGAAGAGGGGCAGGGGGCAGGAGCCTTTTCAGTACTTGCAGGGGCAACAGTCTGGATGATTAACTGATCTGGCCTCGTAACACTAACCAAAACGGCCTTGCTGTTCTGGTACTGCGAACGGCTCAAAGCAAGGGGAAACTACAGCCGTAACTTTTCCCGAGGGCATGCAGCTTTACTGTATGGTTAAATGATGATGGCGTCCTCTTGTGTAAAATATTCCGGAGGTAAAATAGTCCCCCATTCGGATCTCCAGGCGGGAACCACTCAGGATGACGTCGTTATCAGGAGAAAGCAAACTGACGTCCTACGGATCGGAGTGTGGAATGTCAGATCCCTTAATCGGGCAGGTAGGTTAGAAAATTTAAAAAGGTAAATGGATAGGTTAAAGTTAGATATAGTGGGAATTAGTGAAGTTCGGTGGCAGGAGGAACAAGACTTTTGGTCAGGTGAATACAGGGTTATAAATACAAAATCAAATAGGGGTAATGCAGGAGTAGGTTTAATAATGAATAAAAAAATATGAATGCGGGTAAGCTACTGCAAACAGCATAGTGAACGCATTATTGTGGCCAAGATAGACACAAAGCCCACGTTTAATACAATAGTGCAAATTTATATGCCAACTAGCTCTGCAGATGACGAAGAAATTGATGAAATGTATGATGAGACAAAAGCAATTATTCAGATAGTGACGGGAAACGAAAATTTAGCAGTCATGGATGACTAGAATTCGATAGTAGGAAAAGGAAGAAAAGGAAACGTAGTAGATGAATACGGAATGGGGGTAAGAAATTAAAGAGGATGCCGCCTGGTAGAATTTTGCACTGAGCACAACTTAATCATAGCTAACACTTGATTCAAGAATCATGAAAGAAGGTTGTATACATGGAAGGGACCTGGAGATACTGGAAGGTTTCAGATAGACTTTTCGAGAAAAAGATAACCACTTGTATGAATATCAAGAGCTCAGATGGAAACCTGGTTCTAAGCAAGGAAGGGAAAGCAGAAAGGTGGAAGGAGTATATAGAGGGTCTATACAAGGGCTTGAGGACAATATTATGGAAATGGAAAGAGGATGTAGATGAAGATGAAATGGGAGATATGATACTGCGTGAAGAGTTTGACAGAGCACTGAAAGACCTAAGTCGAAACAAGACTCCGGGAGTCCATTAGAACTACTGATAGCCCTGCGAGAGCAAGCCCTGACAAAACTCTACCATCTGGTGAGCAAGATATATGAGACAGGCGAAATACCTTCAGAATTCAAGAAGAATATAATAATTCCAATCCAAAAGAAGCAGGTGTTGACAGATGTGAGAATTACCGAACTATCAGTTTAATAAGTCACAGCTGCAAAATACTAACACGAATTCTTTACAGACGAATGGAAAAACTGGTATAAGCCGACCTCAGGGAAGATCAGTTTGGATTCCGTAGAAATGTTGGAACACATGAGGCAATACTGACCCTACGACTTATCTTAGAAGATAGATTAAGGAAAGGCAAACCTACGTTTCTAGCATTTGTAGACTTAGAGAAAGCTTTTGACAATGTTGACCGGAATACTCTCTTTCAAATTGTGAAGGTGGCAGGGGTAAAATACAGGGAGCGAAATGCTATTTACAATTTGTACAGAAACCAGATGGCAGGTATAAGAGTCGAGGGGCATGAAAGGGAAGCAGTGGTTGGGAAGGGTGTGAGACAGGGTTGTAGCCTATCCCCGATGTTATTCAATCTGTATATTGAGCAAGCAGTAAAGGAAACAAAAGAAAAATTCGTAGTAGGGAATAAAATCCATGGAGAAGAAATAAAAACTTTGAGGTTCGCCGATGACATTGTAATTCTGTGAGAGACAGCAAAGGACCTGGAAGAGCAGTTGAACGGAATGGACAGTGTCTTGAAAGGAGGGTATATGATGAACATCAACAAAAGCAAAACGAGGATAATGGAATGTAGTCGAATTAAGTCGGGTGATGCAGTGTGAAAAGTGACAGAGTCACCTTTTTTAAATATCTGGGCGTAGCATTCGGAGCGATATGAAATGAAACTAGCATGTGAAGATTATGATAGGAAAAGGGACTTGTCGATTTCGGTTTATTTGGAGAATTTTGGGAATCTGTGGTTCATCTGTAATGGAAACAGCATATAGGACGCTAGTGCGACCTATTCTTGAGTACTGCTCGAGCGTTTGGTATCCGCACCAGGTCGGAAGACAGAGAAGCAATTCAGAGTTGGGCTGCTAGATTTGTTACTGGTAGGTTCGAACAATACGCAAGTAGTACGGAGATGCTTCGGGAACTCAAATGGGAATCGCTAGAGGAAAAGCGACGTTATTTTCGAGGAACACTATTGAAAAAATTTAGAGAACCGGCATTTGAAGCTGACTGCAGAACGGTCCTACTGTTGCCAACATACATTTCGCGTAACGACCACGAAGATACGAGAAATTATAGCTCATACGGAGGCATATAGACAGCTGTTTTTCCTTCGCTGTATACGCGAGGAAAGGAAATGACTAGTAGTGGTACAGGGACCCTCTGCCACGCACCGTATTGTGGCTTGCTGAGTATGTATGTAGATGTAGATATTGAGTTTTTTAGGAGTAACAGGGATATTATCCTCTCAGTGATCGTGGAAATCTGCCTAATACTTTGGTTTAATGATATGGTAGAAAAATTGTGGTTAATTAGGTGCTCGGACTCGACTGGAGATGGTAACTCGCGTGATTGACGAGCACTTGTGTAGCTGAATGCACATCGCGCTAGTTCAGTTTCCCAAATTGTCGAACGGCAACGTACAGGAATGTACAGTTTACAATGTATGTATCCCTGTGAATAAAGCCAATTTACGCTGGACTATCAACTGCAATTTCGTTCTTTTCTAGGTTGTTGTTATGCTCATTTATTCCTTTTTCTCGAAGTCAGGAAATAGGAAGAAGGGAAGATACAGAGTTTAACGTCTCGTTGACATCGAGGTCATTAGTGACAGAGCACAAGCTCGTATTGTGTCAAGGATGGGGAAGGAAATCGGTCGTGCCTTTCAAAGCAACCGTCCCGGCATATGCCTGGAGCGATTTTGAGAAATCACGCTTTTGAAGCGTCGTCCTCCCGAACGTGAATCAGTGTGGTAACCACTGCGCCTCCTCGCTCGGTCCGTGAAGTGGCGTAGGAACAATGTTGTAATATAATGCAATTCCGCAGAAGGTACGTTGATGCCACTGAAAATCTCAAGAAATAATGAAACAACACTATAGTCCGAATGAGAACATATCAAATTGATGTAATTTTTGCAATATGATAATCTAGCGTTGAGAATGCTTATGAACTGCTTAAAAACTCCAATTTTATGAGATAATAAAATTTTACTAAGTAAGTAATACAGCTATATTTTTAGGCATTTCTCTATATCACCTGGAAAATTGGTGCTATCGGGATTAACAACATCCGAAATACTAGAACCCGTCATCTGATATGGAAATCAAACTGAATTTCGTTACAGATTCAAAGCATAGGGCGAGTACATTTATTGCCATTCTGTGCAATCGAAATTCTTCTCTAGGACATTTCGAAGAGCACATCTTATGGTTGTTTTGCTCTGTAGTTCTGATATTCCACCAGTCCCTATATTATTTATCATTTCCAGATTACAGCTCAACTACGCTCATGTACTGTATCTGTTTAAGAAACCTGATGAATACGAAACATATCATAAACTGTAAGAAATAGAGTGTCTTGTTATGATGAGCGGAGGTTCTAGCCACAGACCCATCAGACTGCAATGCCTTTAACAAAAATGCTTCGTCAGGAACAGCGACATTTCATCACAGTTATGAACAATGTTACCAACTGTCAGTTAATTGACACCTCGCTTGACGAGAACAGACCTTTAGCTTAGAATAAAGTTCAAATGAATTAAGCCAGAAATACCGTAAAATGATTATAACTAATCTCTTCTTTTACTTTCAACTCACTGTTACCACAGACCACGTCTCTGATGCAATTGTAAACACCATAAGCTTCTTATTACACACCCATGCAAATGAACCGCTGATAAAACTATTTACAAGTAACAGCGAGGAATTTCAGCTGCTGAATTTAACAATAAACTGGACGTTTAAAAGTAAAGAGTTACACATCATTTTTCAGACAGCCTGTCGACAACACAGAGGTAACTTTGTTGCAATGTTCGTGTTCGTTTTGCTACTCGTCGTTTTACAAGAAAGTTATTACGAGACTCGTTCTGGTACCGTGTACGACAAATTTACTAAACCGAGCAGTAATTGCCGGTGATCTTTACGAACACTGCTTCTCAGCCATCATCCGATCCCGGAGAAGCGTGTCAGTAAATGCAGAAGACAATCGTGCCCGGTTCCTACAGTTTAGAGATCTGTTCACAGAATAAACATGACAGTACACTTCGCTTATGGGAAATGTAGATGAATAAATTACCTTATCGTATTACATAGAGTCAAGTAGCGTTAGAGAGAAACAGTTCGCAAGGTGACAAATTTAGACACATCCCCGTTGCATAAATGCATGGATCTCGCTCTATTACAATGGAATCGATTCACAGTCAGTCTCACGGTAACGACAGTGCCGTCCTGAAAGCACTCTGCGCGCACACACATACCGTGCTCACAAAGAAAAACAAACATGAGGCGCGCACACATATTGCCTTGTTAGCACCAGATTGGAGCATGTGGCGTTCCTTTGAATGGATGATTACGTCTGTACTTACCGCTGACTTGACTACGAACTTAAAGAAAAGAGTAAGCTGTACAAAAATGTAAAATTGTTGTTATTAGTAGTTAACGAAACTCACAAACAACAGGAAAACTTAGAATCCAGGTCGTAGTGCGGAAGGGGTGCCGTCAGTTACTCTAAGTTTTCTCGGGTGCTCGATCAGTCTGATTCTGGCGTACATAATTTCGGTGTTAAGGCACGATCAGAGCCGACGCATGCACTAACTGCATATGTACAAACTAATAAGTGATACGAAAATTGAAACAAGTGCTACCGTCACTTTCACATCTCATATATTTATGCAACCAGTTTCGGTGTTCCATAAATAAATGACGTGCAAAAGTGACGGCTGCAGGTGTTATAATTTTCATTACATATTGAGTAGCCGAATTCCTGCCAACCGTCACTTAACGAGGATGGGCATAGTAAAACTAATAAGTGGTTGTCACGTTACTACGTACCGGTAACATGCAATACACGCACAATATGATGCATTTCGTGCCGAAAAGTTGCCAACAGAGCTGCGGCCACAGCGTCGCGTAACAATGTAGCTTACTAGAAGGCGCAGTATTTAAATTTAGGTTACGTTTCTCTTATGTTACATTCAGTTTATTAGCTGCTACTCTATTGTTCAACAGAAACGTGGAAATTACCTCGAGCCCAGCAGCTGCTTCTGTTAAGCGACCATCTCTGCAACAACACGACAAGACAGGATGCCGGCAGACGTGGGGCCGCAGTGACTGCTCTGGTGGACACGCTAAGCCCAGCTGGCGTTCCCAAAAGCCTCTAGCAGCACCCGGTCGGCGGCGTCAGTTGTCGCTGCCTCATATCACCCGAAGAGCACTGCGTCGGAAACGGGCCAGCGAACATGCACTGTCGACTGCCGACTCAGATATACACCCCCGCGTGTAAGGAGT
The DNA here is from genome assembly GCF_023898315.1 of Schistocerca nitens. Classification (NCBI taxonomy): domain Eukaryota; kingdom Metazoa; phylum Arthropoda; class Insecta; order Orthoptera; family Acrididae; genus Schistocerca; species Schistocerca nitens. The sequence continues at coordinate 79,905,204 of NC_064616.1, read as the reverse complement.
GCCACCACGGGGCTCCTTTCCAGAGTCAATGTTTGAAAACCCAGCGCAGTGACAGTTCTAACGACAAGTGGCCGCCAGGGAGAGGGCGTTCGCTGGCCCTTCTTGCAGAGCTGCCGGCAACGCAGCGGAGAGCCGGTAGCGCGAGGGATGCGTGTGCCCTGCCGTGGCCGCGCAGCCACTTGCCGACCGCTTCCCTTCGCCTTCCCGCGTTTTCTGACCTCTGTTTACGACCACCGGCGCGCACCCGAGCGGCGCGCCTGCGCAGTGCGTTGTGCGCAGCTGCCCCTACCACCACCGCCCAGCCGGCTGCCGCACCAATCTCTGAGGGGAAGAAAGCGCGTGGCTTGTCCTTCGGCCGTGGCCAGGGACGCTTTCGAGGTGTAGAATACACACCGGCGCTCCCCAATCAGCCAGTTACGCCCCTGTTATTGGCACGTGCGTGCTGCGATCACTCACAAAAGGAGAAGCAAACTGCGCGCTCAAAACACTCTTTTCATACTCGTGCCGAGATTGTCCAGGATAAATAAATTACCTGATGGACGTAAACATCTTTACTTTCGCAAGGTGTCATCCGCCGTCAACAAGACCGGGAAAACACATCTGCACTCCAGGTAAATATGAATTACTAATAAAGAAGGAGATGTCAGAACCCTCCCTTCATCCACGTGTCAAGGTTATTCACAGCACTACATTGACAGTCGTGGAATTCGCTTCCTCCCATTGAGGGTCACACACCATCGACAATACCAGGATAACACATCACGCCAGCAGAGACATGTAAATAACCGAACAGATATTTTTCTTCCGAATAACGAACTTCCGTGTTAAATGCTGAAGGCGTGGGAAACGCTACTATCTTTAGAGACCAGATTTCGTCAAAAAGATCAGGATCACACAGAACATCAACGGGAAATTGTAAATGATCTAAGTAAAGTCACAAGGCGTCTCTTTAATGCGAAGTGCAGATGACGTTAAATACCAATTTAGTATGGCACAGACAACGACAATGCGAGGAGTTTCATCTTGCAGACTGGGAATGGTATTCTGCTGATGCATATCCTTACATTTTTGCTGACGCATCCGCACTTCCGTAAGACGTTGTAGCGTATATTAAAAGCGGTGAGTCGGTGACAGTCCTAGAACATAGAGTCACCGTCAGACGCGGCGGTCTTTCTTAAACTCTTGTAATCGTGCTCCGAGACAACTTTAAAAACACGGAAATGATCGGAAGGTGGTGCCACAACTTCCTCCACAGGACACATCGTGAGAGGAGGTAAGACGTTTTAACGATAGCTCCTCAAAAAGTAATGCAGATTGTACACAACGCTTAGCGTGCACACATCAATAGTCGACTCTTAAAGTGCGACTGTAATATGGAGACAGGAGTGAGATACGCAACACAACACAGTAGGCCTACACCATGGTGTTGTGACGTGCTCTTGAATTACTCACGATACGCTGCACAAAGTCCAGGGCTCGAGGATAACAGAAGAGGACACCGTGTGTGAAGCCGATATCCAGTAAATAGCTGTTGTGCAGACTAACTCTCCAGTATTTTTCTAAATGCGACGGAAGTGTCAGGTCGGCCGTGAAACTTATGTGTCACTGTAATGTGTCTTCACGAGTGGAGAAATGAGGACGATAGAGGTAATCCTCTTTGAGTATGCTCAGTTAGAGACTGAGATGAGAAACTACTCAAATAAAAAAGGTTTTGCATCACCCCAGTTCCCAGAACGCCTGAAGATAGTTCACTGTAGATACTGTATCACAGACACTGTTTCCACGTACGTGTACATAATTACTCTACCACGCAAACATCTGGGATACATACGTCTGGTATGAGACGTTCCCGGGGGGAGGGGAGGGAGGGTTGGGGGGGGGGGGCGGGTGTCCACGGGGGGCCGAACAGCAGAATAGCCCTACGTTCGGTGTGGGGCGGCGGTGGGGTGGGTGGACTCCTGTGGCCTGTTGTGGGGTTCTGAACCACTGACTGCTATGGCGGGACGAAGGTTTTCCGTCGTTACTAGGTCCCCAGTTGTTGAACGCACCCACATACACACATCACAGACACAGTCCCTTTGACTGTTCAGAGGTGTCACTAAACCCACCCAAAGATGTAAACAAGCATGGATGATCGGCGCCTATTAGACGGAGGAGGTCCGACAGCCGATCAGTTCCAGTCATTCCACCAGGAAGGAGATAGACGGCTCGTGTTGTCTGTACTTCAACCATTCCTAGACGGTGAATATCGCGGTTCGATCGCGTCCGCATTGTTACTTCGTACCAGAAAAGGCCCTCAACAAGGGGAAGTGTCCAGGCGTCTCGGAGTGAACCAAAGCGATGTTGTTCGGACATGGAGGAGATACAGAGAGAAAGGTACTGTCGATGACATGCCTCGCTCAGGCTGCCCAAGAGCTACTACTGCAGTGGATGACCGTTACCTACGGATTATGGCTCGGAAGAACACTGACAGCAACGCCACCACGTTGAATAATGCTTTACGTACAACCACAGGACGTCGTGTTATGACTCAAACTGTGCGCAATACGCTGCATGATGAGCAACTTCACTCTTGACGTCGTTGGCGAGGTCCATCATTGCAACCACAACACTATGCAGTGCAGTACAGATGGGCCCAACAACATGCCGAATGGATCGCTCAGGATTGCCACCAAGTTCTCTTCACCGATGAGTGTCGCATATGCCTTCAGCCAGACAATCGTCCGAGACGTGTTTGGAGGCAACCCGGTCAGGCTAAACGCCTTAGACACACTGTCCAGCGAATGCAGCAAGGTGGAGGTTCCGTGCTGTTTTGGGGTGGCATTATGTGGGGACGACGTACGCCGCTGGTAGTCATGGAAAGCGCCGTAACGGCTGTAGGATACGTGAATGCCATCCTCCGACCTATAGTGCAAACATATCTCAGCAGCATATTAGCAAGGCATTCCTCTTCATAGGCGACAATTCGCGCCCCCATCGTGCACATCTTGTGAATGACTTCCTTCACGATAACGAAATCGCTCGACTAGAATGGCCAGCATGTTCTCCAGACATGAACCCTATCGAACATGCCTGAGATGGATTGAAAAGGGCTGTTTATGGACGACGTGACCCACCAACCACTCTGAGGGATATACGCCGAATCGCCGTTGAGGAGTGGGACAATCTGGACCAACAGTGCCTTGATGAACTTGTGGATAGTATGCCACGACGAATACAGGCATGCATCAGTGCAAGAGGACGGGCTACTGGGTATTAGAGGTACCGGTGTGTACAGCAATCTGGACCACCACCTCTGAAAGTCTCACTGTATGGTGGTGCAACGCGCAATGTGTGGTTTTCATGAGCAATAAAAAGGGCGGAAATGATGTTTATGTTGATCTCTATTCCAATTTTCTGTACAGGCTTCGGAATTCTGTACCGAGGTGATGCAAAAATTTTCTTGATGTGTGTATATTGTAGTTGTGTCAATAAAGCGCACAAAGGTACAGAGAGTTAGAGAATAAGCAAAATAATTCAGATGTGCAGTAAAATGACTGAAAAGGAGGGTATAGGTCAGGGTTGCACTACAGCAAGGAAGTAGCTACTCGCACTGCAGAGTTCTTGTGGAGTGCACGTGGGTTTTTTCTTAGGCTAGCCGGTAGTTTGAGGCCCTCTCGTCAGTCTATAAGCAGAGAACAAAATCAGAGTGCACACTAGGTAAAGACACTTCGACTGTCAAAATTGTAACAGCAAACTGTCGAAACATTCCTAACAAAATTCCTGACTTTACTGCCCTCGAGGTAACTTGTCACACTGAAATTATTCTTGGAAGCGAGAGCTGGCTGAAACCCGTAGTAGAAAGCTCTGAAATACTTAGAGAGGCTTGGAACATAGATCTAGAAGACATATTAGATGTAATAGGACGGGGAGTGTTTATCGCAATCGACAAAAATACTGCCTCTATTGAGGTCGAAATTGAATGTAAATGTGAAGTTACACTGAAGAGCCAAAGAAACTCGTGTAGGGGCCCGCGACAACGCAGACGTTGTGGCATGTTCGCAGCTCGCGGTCTAGTGGCTAGCGTTGCTGCCTCTGGAACACGGGGTCCTGGGTTCGATTCCCGGCTGGGTTGCGGATCTTCTCCGCCTGGGAACTGGGTGTTTGCGTTGTGCTCATCATTTCATCATCATCATCATCATCATCATCATCATCATCATCATCATCATCATTCGTGACAGAGGCTAGACTGGACTGAAAAAAATTGGACTGTGTAAAAATTGGGACCTTGTACGAGTGCTGATGACCGCGCAGTTGAGGGCCTTACAAATCCAAACATCATCATCCTCATCACGACGTGGCATGGACTCGACTAATGTCTGAATTAGCGCTGGAGGGAAATTACACCACGAATCCTGCAGGGCTGTCCATAAATCCGTAAGAGTACGACGGGGTGGAAATCTCTTCTGAACAGCACGTTGCAAGTCATCCCATATATGCTCAATAATGTTGAAGTCTAGGGAGTTTGGTGACCATTGGAAGTGTTTAAACGCAGTAGAATGTTCCTGGAGTCACTCTGTAGCAATTCTGTACGTGTGGGGTGTCGCATTGTCCTTCTGGAATTTCCCAGGTCTCCCGGAATGCACAATCGACATGAATGGATGCAGGTGATCATACAAGATACTTACGTACGTGTCACCTGTCAGAATCGTATTTAGACGTTTCTGGGGTTCCATATCAGTCCAACTGCACACGCCCCACACCATTACAGAACCTCCACTAGCTTGAAAATGGTTCAAATGGCTCTGAGCACAATGGGGCTTAACATCTGTGGTCATCAGTCGCCTAGAACGTAGAACTACTTAAACCTAACTAACCTAAGGACATCACACACATCCATGCCCGAGGCAGGATTCGAACCTGCGACCGTAGCGGTCACGCGGTTCCAGACTGAAGCGCCTAGAACCGCACGGCCACAGCGGCCGGCCACTAGCTTGAACAGTCACCTGATTCATGAGGTTGTCTCCATATCCGTACACGTCCATCAGCTCGTTGTGATTTGAAACGAGATTCGTCCGAGCAGGTAACATGTTTCCAATCATCAACAGCCCAATGGCGGTGTTGACGGACCCAGGCGAGGCGTAAAGCTTTGTGTCGTGCAGTCATCAAGAGTACACGAATGGGCCTTCCGCTCCGAAAGCCCGTGTCGATGATGCTTCGTTGAATGGTTCGCACGCTGACATTTGTTGATGGCCCAGCATTGAAATCTACAGCAATTTACGAAGGGCTGTACTTCTGTGACGTTGAACGATTGTCTTCAGTCGTTGTTGGTCCCGTTACAGCAGGATCTTTTTCCGACCGCAGTGATGTCAGAGATTTGATGTTTCACCGGATCCCTGATATTCACGGTACACTCGTGAAATGGTCGTACGGGAAATTCTCCACTTCACCGCTACCTCGGAGATACTGTGTCCCATCGCTCGTGCGCCGTCTACAACACCACGTTCAAACTCACTTGAATCTAGATAAACTGCTACTGTAGCAGCAGTAACCGATCCAACAACTGCGCCAGACATTTGTTGTCTTATATAGCCATTGCCGACCGCAGCGCCGTATTCTGTATTTGAATACGCAAGCCTATAGAAGTTTCTTTGGCGCTTCAGTATCTATGGACACGAGTAACCGGCCTAGATCAACTCGAGCTAATTAGCGGATGTTTCAACGGCCACCGGACCCGCTGTCACAGTTTTACAATCATTCAAAGAAAGTCTGGAAGCAGAATCGCGGAAATACCCACACCATGTAATGTTAGTTGGAGACGACTTTATCCTACCGCGTATAGACTGGGACTCTATGGATGCATTGCAAGGGGTACGGACAGGCCGTCTTGTCAAGTACTATTGAACACGTTTTCCGAAAACAGTCTGGAGCAGCTACACTCCTGGAAATGGAAAAAAGAACACATTGACACCGGTGTGTCAGACCCACCATACTTGCTCCGGACACTGCGAGAGGGCTGTACAAGCAATGATCACACGCACGGCACAGCGGACACACCAGGAACCGCGGTGTTGGCCGTCGAATGGCGCTAGCTGCGCAGCATTTGTGCACCGCCGCCGTCAGTGTCAGCCAGTTTGCCGTGGCATACGGAGCTCCATCGCAGTCTTTAACACTGGTAGCATGCCGCGACAGCGTGGACGTGAACCGTATGTGCAGTTGACGGACTTTGAGCGAGGGCGTATAGTGGGCATGCGGGAGGCCGGGTGGACGTACCGCCGAATTGCTCAACACGTGGGGCGTGAGGTCTCCACAGTACATCGATGTTGTCGCCAGTGGTCGGCGGAAGGTGCACGTGCCCGTCGACCTGGGACCGGACCGCAGCGACGCACGGATGCACGCCAAGACCGTAGGATCCTACGCAGTGCCGTAGGGGACCGCACCGCCACTTCCCAGCAAATTAGGGACACTGTTGCTCCTGGGGTATCGGCGAGGACCATTCGCAACCGTCTCCATGAAGCTGGGCTACGGTCCCGCACACCGTTAGGCCGTCTTCCGCTCACGCCCCAACATCGTGCAGCCCGCCTCCAGTGGTGTCGCGACAGGCGTGAATGGAGGGACGAATGGAGACGTGTCGTCTTCAGCGATGAGAGTCGCTTCTGCCTTGGTGCCAATGATGGTCGTATGCGTGTTTGGCGCCGTGCAGGTGAGCGCCACAATCAGGACTGCATACGACCGAGGCACACAGGGCCAACACCCGGCATCATGGTGTGGGGAGCGATCTCCTACACTGGCCGTACACCACTGGTGATCGTCGAGGGGACACTGAATAGTGCACGGTACATCCAAACCGTCATCGAACCCATCGTTCTACCATTCCTAGACCGGCAAGGGAACTTGCTGTTCCAACAGGACAATGCACGTCCGCATGTATCCCGTGCCACACAACGTGCTCTAGAAGGTGTAAGTCAACTACCCTGGCCAGCAAGATCTCCGGATCTGTCCCCCATTGAGCATGTTTGGGACTGGATGAAGCGTCGTCTCACGCGGTCTGCACGTCCAGCACGAACGCTGGTCCAACTGAGGCGCCAGGTGGAAATGGCATGGCAAGCCGTTCCACAGGACTACATCCAGCATCTCTACGATCGTCTCCATGGGAGAATAGCAGCCTGCATTGCTGCGAAAGGTGGATATACACTGTACTAGTGCCGACATTGTACATGCTCTGTTGCCTGTGTCTATGTGCCTGTGGTTCTGTCAGTGTGATCATGTGATGTATCTGACCCCAGGAATGTGTCAATAAAGTTTCCCCTTCCTGGGACAATGAATTCACGGTGTTCTTATTTCAATTTCCAGGAGTGTAGTTCGATAGCCGACGCGGTTTGGAAACATTTTAAACCTTGTAGCTTGAAACAGGCGTGGCTTTATCGACGGTGTCAGTATACAGACACTGATGATGCCATCATAGTGACGATGGTTACTAAATTCAGTAGATTCATCCCGAAGGCTATGAGAGTAATATTGCTGAAACGAGAAGATAAACACTTGTTAGCAGCCCACTTAGAAAATGAATCGATATCAGTTAGTACCATTACGATGTATGTCGAGGAATTACGGGCAAAGTTTAAACGGATTGTATTTCGCGCCCTGGAGAAATATGTGCCGAATAAGTGGATCACGGTCGGAAAAGTCCCATTGTGGTTTAATAAATTGAGAGCTTACTGGGGAGGCGGAGATTGTTGCACTCTCGGTTCAAAAAAGAACGTGCAAATGAAGACAGGCAAAAATTTATAGAAATTCGTGCGTCCGTAAAAAGATTGACGCGCGAAGCTTACAGAAACTACCACCGTTATACATTAGCAATAGATCTTGCCGAGAACCCGACAGAATTTTAGTCCTACGTAAAATCGCAAAGTGGGTCTAACGCTTCTATTCATTCACTCAGCAAAAGTAAAGCGGAAATTATAAAGCTCGCATTTAAGAAATCTTTCACTCAGGAAATCGTGCAAACCTACCGTCGTTTGACTCCCATATGGAGGACATAATAACAAGTATCTCTGGTGTAGAGAAACAACTGAAAGAGTTGAAAATAAATCGATGGAATCCCAGTTCGGTCTTATAAAAAGTAGGTACTCTACGGTATTGTACTTATCGCGAATCTATTGCTCGGTGCTAAGTCCCAAGCAAATGGATAAAGCGCAGGTCACTCCTGTTAGTAAGAAGGGTAATATAACGGACCCGCAAAATTACATACCAATATCCTTAACACCAATTTGCTGCAGAATTCTTGAACACATTCTCAGTTCGAATATAATAAATTTCCTCGAGACGGTAGAGCTTTTGTCCACAAATCAGCGTGGATTTAGGAAGCATCGTTCGTGCGAAACTCAGCTTGCCCCCACGATATCCCGAAAACCATGGATGAAGGGCAACAAGCAGGTTCCATGATCTTAGATTTCCGGAAAGCGTTTGAAGCAGCGCTCATTTTCAGACTGTTAACGAAGATACGAGAACACGAAATAGATCCCCAGGTATGTTAGTGGCTCGAAGACTCCTTAAGTAATAGAAGCCAGTAGGTTTTCCATCAGAGACAAGGTATCGTCAAGAGTATTCCAGGGAAGTGTATTAGCACCGCTCTTATTGTCCATATACCTTACTTAAATGATCTGACGGTCAGAGTTACTAGCAGTCTGCCACTGTTTGCTGATGATTGTGTTATGTCCGAGAAGGTGTGGTCATCGAGTGACTGTGTAAGTATACAATATGACTTAGGCAAAATTTATAGTGGCACATTGCACTAAGTGTAGAAAAATATAAGTTAACGCAAGTGAGTAAGAAAAACAATCCCATAATATTCGAAACAGCAATAGTAATGTACTGTTTGACACAGTCACGTCGGTTAGATGTCTAGATTTATTTTATTTATTTATTTATACGTCAAGTTCCGTAAGACCAAATTGACGAGCAAATCTCCAAGGTCATGGAACGTGTCAGTACATGAACTTACAACATAAAAGTAATAACAAATAAAAATAAATGTTCATGAACCTGAAAAAAAGTCAGTTCATAAGTTTAAGTAAACGCTATCAGCAATACAATAAGAATCAGCTTAATTTTTCAAGGAACTCCTCGACAGAATAGAAGGAGTGACCCATGAGGAAACTCTTCAGTTTCGATTTGAAAGCGCGTGGATTACTGCTAAGATTTTTGAATTCGAGTGGCAGCTTATTGAAAATGGATGCAGCAGTATACTGCACACCTTTTTGCACAAGAGTTAAGGAAGTCCGATCCTAATGGAGGTTTGATTTCTGCCGAGTATTAACCGAGTGAAAGCTGCTTATTTTTGGAAATAAACTAATATTGGTAACAATAAACGACAATAAGGAATAGAGACCAATGTCAAAATACCCAGACTCGTGAACAGATGTCGACAAGAGGTTCGTGAACTCACACCACTTATTGCCCGAACCGCCCGTTTCTGAGCCAAAAATATCCTTCTAGAATGGGAAGAGTTACCCCAAAACATAATACTATACGACATAAGTGAATGAAAATAAGCAAAGTAGACTAACTTACGTGTCGAAGTATCACTCACTTTTGATACCGTTCGAATAGTGAAAATGGCCCTATTAAGTCTTTGAAGAAGATCCTGAACGTGGGCTTTCCACGACAGCTTACTACCTATCTGAACACCTAGAAATTTGAACTGTTCAGTTTCACTAATCACATTCCCGTTCTGTGAGATTAAAACGTCAGGTTTTGTTGAATTGTGTGTTAGAAACTGTAAAAACTGAGTCTTCCTGTGATTTAACGTTAGTTTATTTTCTACAAGCCATGAACTGAGGTCATGTATTGCGCTACTTGAAACCGAGTCAATGTTGCACACAACATCCTTTACTACCAAGCTAGCTAGTGTCATCAGCAAACAGAAATATTTTAGAGTTACCCATAATATTAGAGGGCATATCATTTATATAAATAAGGAACAGGAGCGGCCCCAACACTAATCCCTGGGGCATCCCCCACTTGACAGTACCCCACTCAGATCCCACATCACAGCCGTTATCAACATTGTGAATAATGACTTATTGCTGCCTGTTGCTAAAGTAAGAGGTGAACCAATTGTGAGCTACTCCCCTTATTCCGTAATGGTCCAACTTCTGGAGCAATATTGTGAGATCAACACAGTCAAATGCCTTTGTTAAATCAAAAAATACGCCAAGCGTTAGAAACTTTTTGTTTAGCTCATCCAGTACCTCACAGAGAAAAGAGAATATAGCATTTTCAGTTGTCAAACGACTTCTAAAGCAGAACTGTACGTTTCATAGCAAATCGTGTGATGTAAAATGATCAATTAACCTTACGAACACAGCCTTTTCGATAACTTTTGCAAACACTGATGGCATAGAAATAGGTCTAAAATTATCTACATTATCCCTTTCTCCCTTTTTGTAAAGCGGCTTTACTACTGAGTACTTTGATCGCTCTGGAAACTGACCATTCCTAAAGGAAAAATTACAAATATGGCTAAATACAGGGCTAACATGTGCAGCACAGTACTTTAATATTCTGCTAGACACTCCATCATAACCATGAGAGTCCTTAGTCTTCAGTGATTTAATTATTGACTCAATCTCCCTCTTGTCTGTATCACAGAGAGGTATTTCAGGCGTCAATCTCGGAAAGGCATTTGCTAAGAAATTCATATGATTTCCTGTAGAATGTAAATTTTTATTTAATTCACCAGCAATGCTCAGAAAATGTTTGTTTAATACTGTACATTTATCTGATTTATCAGTAACAGAAATATTACTACTGCGAACTGACTTTATATCATCGACCTTGTGCTGCTGACCAGACACTTCCTTCACAACTGACCATATGGCTTTAATTTTATCCTGTGAATTAGCTATTCTATTTGCATACCACATACTCTTTGCCTTGCTAATAACACTTTTAAGCACCTTACAATACTGTTTGTAATGGGCTACTGTAGCTTGATTGTGACTACTTCTAACATTTTGATATAATTCCCGCTTTGTTCTACATGATATCCTTATCGTACTAGTCAGCCAACCGGGCTGTCCATTACTGCTAGTACCCCGTTTAGAATGTTCTAATGGAAAGCAACTCTCAAAGAGCATGAGAAATGTGTTATGGAAAGCATTGTATTTATCATCTATTTTTTTCGGCACTATAAACATCTTGCCACTCTTGTTCCTTGACAAGTTTTAAAAAACTCTCTGTTGCTGTTGGATTAACTTTCCTACGTAGTTTGTAATTACATATGACATTGGTTTGAGTATAAAAACCTTTTAGTGTTAAAATTTGTGCATCATGGTATGAAAGGCCATTCACCCTTTTACTAACAGAATGCCCATCTAGTAATGAAGAATGAATAAAAATATTGTCTATGACTGTGACACTGTTCCCCTGCACCCTAGTTGGAAAAAACACAGTCTGCATCAGGTCATATGAATTTAGGAGATCTAACAACACCCTTTTTCTTGCACAACCATATACAAAATTAATATTGAAGTCACCACATATAACTACTTTCTAGTTCTTCCTACAAAGTGAATCAAGAACCCTCTCTAGCTTAAGCAAAAATGCTCTGAAGTCGGAGTTAGGGGACCTATAAACAACAGCAATTAGAAGTTTAGTTTCACTAAATTCAACTAATGCTGCACAACTTTCAAATATCTGTTCAGTGCACTGTCGTGATTCGTCTATGGACTCAAATGAAATACTGTTTTTTACGTACAGAGCCACTCCCCACCCCGCAAGGAACTCCTTGAGAAACAGCCAGCTAATCTGTAGCCTGGTAAAGGAAGCCTCTGAATTATCAAATTATTTAAGTGGTGCTCTGATATACCAATAATTTCAGAGTTAACATCTATTAGCAGTTCACTAACATTATCTCTAATACCTCTTATATTTTGATGAAATATGCTAATTCCTTCTCTACTTGGAAACATTACATGCTCTGGAGGTGAGCCCTTAGTTAGAGGCGCTTCCTTTAAGCAGGTATACCTATCAGCTGACTTCAGTCTAAAAATGGTGCAGCTCCAACACCAACTACTACAGGAATTTTCCCATGAGTGATCCCACCACCACCCACTACACTGTCACCTATAAGCTTTGCCAGTCTCCCCTTCCCATACCTACTGAGGTGCAGGCCATGCCTAGTGAAATCCGATCTTCTGATAGACTTAACTGGCACCACTGAAATGTGACCCATGGCATCTGCCATTAGTGTCTTCTCCAGCTCCATGTTAACGTGCCTAACAGCCGCATTAAGATGAGGCCAATCGTGACGATGAAACAGTTGCACGAAATGCACATTAGTGCCACCAGTTTGAGTAGCTATCTTTATCAGATCACCACCTACATCATATTCCCCGTCCCTATCAAGATTGTTCACCGCTTCACCCACTATCACTACCTGATCGTCCTTCGTAAAATTCCTACATAACTCCCGTATGTTGTCAGTCACCTGAGCCAACCCTGCACTAGGCTTCACAATGCTGGTGTCCTGGTACTCACTCCTCAATGCGTCCTGCAACTGCTGGTTCACACCTCTACCGTGGGAACTACCTAGCAACAGAACCTTCTTTCTGTTAGACTTTACAACTGACCTAGGCCTGCTAACTGCTGAGGACTGCTGCATGTTCCCTACACCTACAGCTAGACGAGGCTCCTCTCCACTCAACTCTGACAGGTGGTCAAATCTATTGCATGTATGCAAAGTAAAACTTTCTGAATACCCCCTCTTCCTAGCTACCTTCTTGCCAACTGCCAGTTCCCATTTCCCACCACCCTTCACCCTCGTCAACCTATCTAGTTCCTCCTTTGCGCATTGTAACTGCACCTGAAGGGCACAGATCTTACGCTCCTGCTCCTCTATTAACTTGTTTCTACTACAGATTCTACATTCCCAGGAGGGGATCTCCCTAAAATGACCACTGGCTTCCCAACTGCATTCCCCCCAATGAAAATACTTTGAACAAATCCCACACCCTAATCCACTACTCACAAACCTACGACAGAGCTCACACTTTTCACTCGTGGTAAAATTTTACAGTTACTGAAAAAAAACTATACGTCTACGTTACCAAAGTTCAGTTACACCAGTAGAACTATTAAAGAACTTACAATAATGGTCTCGAAATTCTCTACCTACTAAGAAAACAGCTACTTGTATTAATACTACTACAACACAGCCGATACCAATACTAGCAAAACTTCACAAAATTATTAGCTAAAACCAAAAAATTAAAACGACCACTGTAACACTAAGCGAAGTTAAAACACTCATCATCATCATCATCATCATCATCATTTAAGACTGATTATGCCTTTCAGCGTTCAGTCTGGAGCATAGTCCCTCTTATAAAATTCCTCCATGATCCCCTATTCAGTGCTAACATTGGTGCCTCTTCTGATGTTAAACCTATTACTTCAAAATCATTCTTAACCGAATCCAGGTACCTTCTCCTTGGTCTGCCCCGACTCCTCCTACCCTCTACTGCTGAACCCATGAGTCTCTTGTGAAACCTTGCTTCTCCCATGCGTGTAACATGACCCCACCATCTAAGACTGTTCGCCCTGACTGCTACATCTATAGAGTTCATTTCCAGTTTTTCTTTGATTTCTTCATTGTGGACACCCCCCTGCCATTGTTCCCATCTACTAGTACCTGCAATCATCCTAGCTACTTTCATATCCGTAACCTCAACCTTATTGATAAGGTAACCTGAATCCACCCAGCTTTCGCTCCCATACAACAAAGTTGGTCGAAAGATTGAACGGTGCACAGATAACTTAGTCTTGGTACTGACTTCCTTCTTGCAGAAGAGAGTAGATCGTAGCTGAGCGCTCACTGCATTAGCTTTGCTACACCTCGCTTCCAGTTCTTTCACTATGTTGCCATCCTGTGAGAATATTTAGCCTAAGTACTTGAAACCGTCCACCTGTTCTAACTTTGTTCCTCCTATTTGGCACTCAGTCCGTTTATATTTCTTTCCCACTGACATTACTTTCGTTTTGGAGATGCTACTAATCTTCATACCATAGTCCTTACATTTCTGATCTAGCTCTGAAATATTACTTTGCAAACTTTCAATCGAATCTGCCATCACACCTAAGTCATCCGCATATACAAGACTGCTTATTTTGTGTTCACATATCTTAATCTCACCCAGCCAGTCTATTGTTTTCAACATATGACCCATAAATAATATGAACAACAGTGGAGACAGGTTGCAGCCTTGTCTTACCCCTGAAACTACTCTGAACTATGAACTCAATTTACCGTCAACTCTAACTGCTGCCTGACTATCCATGTAAAGACCTTTAATTGCTTGCAAAAGTTTGCCTCCTATTCCATAATCTCGTAGAACAGACAATAACTTCCTCCTAGGAACCCGGTCATATGCCTTTTCTAGATCTATAAAGCATAGATACAATTCCCTGTTCCACTCATAACACTTCTCCGTTATTTGCCGTAAGCTAAAGATCTGGTCCTGACAACCTCTAAGAGGCCTAAACCCACACTGATTTTCATACAATTGGTCCTCAACTAATACTCGCACTTTCTTTTCATCAATACCTGAGAAGATTTTACCCACAACGCTGATTAAAGAGATACCTCTATAGTTGTTACAATCTTTTCTGTTTCCATGTTTAAAGATTGGTGCGATTACTGCTTTTGTCCAGTCTGATGGAACCTGTCCCGACTCCCAGGCCAATTCAATTATCCTGTGTAGCCATTTAAGACCTGACATTCCACTGTATTTGATGAGTTCCGACTTAATTTCATCCACCCCAGCTGCTTTATTGCACTGCAATCTATTGACCATTTTCTCCACTTCCTCAAATGTGATCCTATTTCCATCATCATTCCTATCCCATTCTACCTCCAAATCTGAAACATTACTGATCGTATTTTCACCTACATTGATCAACTCTTCAAAATATTCCCCCCATCTGCCCAAGGCATCCACAGGATTCACCAACAGTTTTCCTGACCTGTCCAAAATACTTATCATTTCCTTCCTACCTCCCTTTCTAAGAGTGCTAATTAGACTCCAGAATGGTTTTCCAGCAGCTTGACCCATGGTCTCCAACCTGTGTCCAAAGTCTTCCCAAGATTTCTTCTTGGGTTTGGCTTTGTTTCTTTCTTCAACATAACTTTCTCTGTCTATCTGAGTTCTAGTATGTAGCCATTTTTGATACGCCTTCTTTTTCCTTTTACGGGCTGCCTTGACTGTGTCATTCCACCAAGCTGTTTGCTTCCTCCTACTTTTACACACTACTGTTCCAAGACATTCTTTAGCCACTTCTAGTACTGTGTCCCTGTACCTTGTCCATTCCTTTTCCAGTGACTGTAATTGACTACATTCAACTAACTGGTACCTTTCGAAGATCGCTGTTATGTACTTGTGCCTGATTTCCTTATCCTGAAGTTTCTCCACTCTTATCCTCCTACATATGGACCTGACCTCCTGCACTTTCGGCCTCACAATCCCAATTTCACTGCAGATTAAATAATGATCAGTGTCATCAAAGAATCCCCTGAATACACGTGTGTCCCTCATAGCCTTCCTGAATTCCTGATCTGTTATTATATAGTCAATGACAGATCTGGTTCCCCTGCCTTCCCAAGTATACCGGTGAATGTTTTTATGTTTAAAAAAGGGGTTTGTGATTACTAAGCCCATACTGGCACAGAAATCCAAGAGTTGTTTCCCGTTCCTGTTGGCCTCCATATCCTCTCCAAATTTACCCATAACCTTTTCATACCCTTCTGTTCGATTTCCAATCCTGGCGTTAAAATCACTCATGAGCAGAACACTGTCCTTGTCCTTTACTCTAACAACTACATCACTGAGTGCCTCATAAAAACTATCCATCTTATCTTAAAACACTGAATGAAAATTTTACTGAAATATTTCACTAGAAAGAATAATAAACGTCAGTTGAAAACTAAAGCACGAAATTTACAAAACGACTTCAACACACTGAAAACTCTATAAAACACAGCGAGCGAACGATTACGAAAGTTTATTAAGTCGTTATTTCGCCACAAACGGCACGCAACACCACTGAAATCTATTAAATTTAATAACTGTATTACAGAGCACAAATAAGTTTGTCAGTACTTAGCTTATAACCGCTACAGCTGCAGTGCACGCCGCAAAATGTAAACACACTACTGAGGCGCGAGGCTTAGATGTAAAGTTGCAGGCTGTATGATATGAAATGAGCACGCAAGGACGATAGTAAGGATGGCGAATGGTCTACTTCGGTTTATTGGGAGACTTTTAGGAAAGTGTGCTTCATTTGTAAAGGACGCCGCGTGTACAACTCTAGGTTAATCCATTATTGAGCACTGCTTGAGTGTTTGGGATTCCCACCATGTCGAATTAAAGGAAGACATCGAAACAATTGAAAGGCGGGGTGCTAGATTTGTTCCATCAACGTTCGAGTATTACGGAAATGCTTCGTGACCTCGAGTAGGAATTCCTGGAGGGAAGACGATGTTCTCTTCGCGGTACACTATTGAAGTAATTTAGGAACTGGCATTTGAAGGTAACTGGCACCAACATATATTTCGCGCAAGGTCTACGAAGATGAGATGAGAGAAATTAAGGCTCGTACGGAGGCACACGGTCGTTTTCTTCTCTCTCTCTCTCTCTCTCTCTCTCTCTCTCTGCGAGTGGCCGGCCAGAGTGGCCGAGCGGTTCTAGGCTCTACAGTCTGGAACCGCGCGACTGCTACGTCGCAGTTTCGAATCCTGCCTCGGGCATGGATGTGTGTGATGTCCTTAGGTTAGTTAGGTTTAAGTAGTTCTAAGTTCTAGGGGACTGATGACCACAGCAGTTAAGTCCCACAGTGCTCAGAGCCATTGGAGCCAACTCTGCGAGTGAAAACGAGTAGTAGCGGCGGCTTGCGGAGTATTTATGTAGATGTAGATGTAGATGTAGATGTACATCTCATTCCACAGCCAGGAGCTAAAACCATTTCATTTAGATAACGAACGTGGAGAGAAACTATGGTTCTTATCGAAACGCATAAAATGGTGCAAATGGCTCTGAGCACTATGGGACTCAACTGCTGTGGTCATAAGTCCCCTATAACTTAGAACTACTTAAACCTAACTAACCTAAGGACAGCACACAACACCCAGCCATCACGAGGCAGAGAAAATCCCTGACGCCGCCGGGAATCGAACCCGGGAACCCGGGCGTGGGAAGCGAGAACGCTACCGCACGACCACGAGATGCGGGCTCGAAACGCATAGTCGACGAAACTGTAGAACAGTAATATGTAAGAGAGCAAAGAAAGAGGGTGGAGAGTGCCCTTGGCTGATGTTATGGTCTTCAGTCTGAAGACTCCACGCTAGTCTGTCCTGTGCAGGCCCCTTCTTATCTGCATAACTCGCACAACCGACACCCATTTACACCTGCTTAGTGTACTCAAGTCTTGGTCGCACTCTACAGTATTTGTCTCCCCGCACAAAAAAAACTTCCTTCCAATTCCAAAACGACAATTGTTCGATGCCTAAGGATGTGTCCTATCTATCGAAACCTTCTTTTACTCAAATTGTGCCATAAATTTCTTTTTCCCCCAGTTCCTCTTCTTTAGCTACTCGATCTACCTATCTCATCTGCAGCATTCTTCTGTAGCGCCACATTTCAAAAGCTCCTATTCTTTTCTTAAGTGAACGGTTTGTAGTCGACCTTTCAAAACCACACGAGGCTACACCCTAGATAAATACTTTTACGAAAGACTTCGTAATATTTAAATTTTGATTCAATGTTAACAATTTTCTCTTTTTCATAAATGCAGTTCTTGCTATTGTCAGTCTGCATTTTGTATTCTCTCCACTTCGGCCATTGTCAGTTCTTATGGGGCTCAAATAGCATAATGCGTCTACTATTTTTAGTGCATCATTTCCTAATCTACCTCAATTCTCTCAGCATCGCCTGATTTAAGTCGGTTACATTCTATTACTTCCTTGGTATACCGTCAATATCAAGGAAGCTTCTTAAGAAACAGCGTAGTTGCACAATATTGAGAGTCTAAAGCATAACTCCACTACTATTTATTTTTTATTTATTTATGTAATCTAGTCTGATTAGGACCATCAGGCCCTCTCTCAGATTGGACCAGAGTTTCACACATGAGAGATAGTATTAAAATGATTTGAGTGTCTACAGTGACAATTTGAGTAAATAACGCTATGAACTAACAAAGTTAATACTGGCTGTACTTCTACAACTGCTGCTGCTGCCACTAATAATAATAATAATAATAATAATAATAGATTTTCACTCTGCAGCGGAGTGTGCGCTGATATGAAACTTCCTGGCAGATTAAAACTGAGTGCTGGATCGCCAGAAGTAAAGCTGTGAGGACGGGGCGTGAGTCGTGCTTGGGTAGCTCAGTCGGTAGAGCACTTTCCCGCGAAAGGCAAAGGTCCCGAGTTCGAGTCTCGGTCCAGCACACAGTTTTAATCTTCCAGGAAGTTCAATAATAACAATAATTATAATAAAGACGGTATAGTGACCGAACTACTGAGAAACCTCGGACGAAACTCACTTAGAGAACTCACGCAGATTGTCACAGACATCTGGACGTCATAAAAGCTGCCAGATGACTTTAAATGCGCACTGATTCATCCATTACATAAAAAAGGCGATCGCACAGACGTGAACAACTGTAGGAGCATTTACCTACTACAAGTCACATGTAAGATCCTTTCAGCATGCCTACTCAAAAGGACACAGGACCAGCTGGAACACAAGATCGACGAGTACGAGGCGAGCTTCCGACCTGGTTGCTCCTGCGCAGAAAAAATCTTACATTTGAAGACCACGCTGAAAATCAAAGCCCTCAGAAATACGGCAATCATATGCACTTACGTTGACTTTCAGAACGCATATGACTCCGTTGACAGCCAGTCATTGTTCAACATCCTACACGAACAAGGTTTCGACAACAAGACACTGCGACCGATCAAACAGACACTGACAAATACGGCATCAAAAGTGAAATTTTGGGGGGAAATCTCTGAACCCTTTGAGATCAGGACAGGCGTGCGTCAAGGTGATGGTCTCTCACCACTCCTCTTCAACCTAGTGTTGGACAAAGTCATTAAGGAATGGGAGAAAGAGCTGATATTACAAGGATAGTGGAAGCCAGTGCGACTAGAACGTCCCATGGATGAACTGAAAGTTGACCGCTTAGTCTTCGCGGACGTCCTGGCACCACTTGCAGACAACGAAACCACAGCAGTCAGGCATGTAGAAGTACTCAAAGAGTGTGCAGAAAAAGTAGGGCTATAGATCTCCTTCCAAAAAGGCGAGTTCTTCTGCACGAAATTCTGCATGCTGAATTTAAACACAAAATATGGCAAGATCAACAGAGCAACACATTATAAATACCTAGGAAGCAAATCACGCAAAACAGCAGATTACTGAAGATGAAGAGAGCCTTATATAAAACACAGGGTACGTACAACAAAAAATGTCTGTCCACCTGGATCAAAATTCGTCACTACAATACTGTAATCAAACCTGAGGTGCTACACGCCTGCGAGAGACTGACGCTGCACACCAGGGGCGGCCTAGAGAAGATCCTCACAAAGGAAACAAAAATTATCACGAAAATTATTGGACCACCACTCACAGACGAAGGATACAGGCTTCACTCCAGAGACACCACAGAGAAGTTGTCGAACCTCGCAGCGGACATCAGATAAAGGCGACTAAAATTTTACGGCCACATCAGCAAATTCCCACAGACCAGACTCACCAACAGAATACTCAGATACATAGAGGCTCAAAACCACTACACCTTGGATGGCACAAGTCAAAATTGATCTACAGGCAGAAGCGGCTATAGACACAAAATGCATGAGTGGAAAGTAATGTCAGAGAAGACAGCACCTAAAGCCCAAAGACCGAAGAAAGGAAGAGGGCCTTTAGCGAACAAATGAAAGAGTACTGGAAGAACAAGAAGAACAAGTAGTCATAAATGCTTCGCGTTTTCTGATAAAGACCTGTAACGTGTGTTACAATGATAATAATATAATAATAAAATAATAATAATAATAATGACAATAATAACAATAATGATAGTGGCAGATATGAAAAGAATTTATAGGTATACAAATGGGTGTTTTCTGATATAGCGAGAGCTGGGGAAAGGAAAGCTAAGCTAGCTAAGGACATGGGGAAATTAGGAAGACCTGGTTGGAAAGAAGGATGTACAGGGGTAACGAGTGCGTACAGGAAGATGGCAGTTATTATTGTTCCTTTGGTGGATATTCCATTGACTGTTTTCTGAAGCTGTAGATGTTATTCAGTTCTCTAATATAATAGTTTTGGTCTCGGATGGGAACGGATGTTTCTGCATTGTTGTACAGACAAGAGCGTCAAGGTCGAGGAGATGTTTCGTTTTCATGTCAAGAGACCTTGCTACATTTTTATAGGGCATGGAGAGATGCTGATGCCTTCTCGCACATTTCAGCTACGTGCTCAGTCCATTTTAGATCATCTATTATTACTCCTAGACTCTTTGCTGAAATAGAGAAGCTGATATATGTCCCATTTAGGGCTACAGGTGATAGGTATTTTCGATAATTCGTGCTAATGAGCGTAAAATGACCACTTGGGTTGTGGATGGATTGAGCTTTAACCCTATATGCTGCGCCCTTTTTGATGGTGCACATAGCCCAGTTTCGAGACTCGATAGCTGTCTCCTGGTTTATTTGTTTAGTACACGGATCCCGCCCCCATGAACCATGGACCTTGCCGTTATTGAGGAGGCTTGCGTGCCTCAGCGATGTCATCTCCAGCAGTATAATTGTCCGAGTCTTAAGGCCAGATCCGTGCTACAGTAGTTTGAGGAGCACGATAGTGTACTCAAGTTGATGTCTTCGCCACGAAATTCGCTTGATGTGAATCTAATGGAACCCCTATGGGCCGCTATAAGGCGTCATCATCACGTACACAAAACAGCGACCCACTGTTTAAGGAAATTACATGACATGTGCGTGGACATTCGTTGCGACATACCTCCAAAAACGTACAACAAACTGTCGAATCCATGATACTCAGAATCGGCGACTTATTGCTTTCAAAAGATTGACCAACAAGTTATTAAGTAGATGGTCATAATGTTTTGGCTAGTCAGTGTATATGATCCTTTAAGCTTTCGTAATTTGTATGTGTTACCTTAAAGCAGGTCATGCGAAAACATCATGCGAATTTGTCGATGTCATGAAGTGTGTGGCTTGAGTATGTGATATTGTGAGTGTTTGGCATACGCTGACCAAAAAAAAAAAAAAAAAAAAAAAAAAATCGCAACACCAAAAAATAATTAATGTAGAGTAATGAAATTTCGTGAATACGTTTGTCTAGGTAAGGTATTTAAGTGATTAACATTGCAAGCCTCCCCCCATGACCCATGGACCTTCCAGAAGGTGGGGAGGCTTGCGTCCCTCAGCGATACAGATAGCCGTACCGTAGGTGCAACCACAACGGAGGGGTATCTGTTGAGAGGCCAGACAATTGCAGGGGCACCAGTCTGGATGATTGACTGATCTGGCCTCGTAACACTAACCAAAACGGCCTTGCTGTGCTGGTACTGCGAACGGCTCAAAGCAAGGGGAAACTACAGCCGTAATTTTTCCCGAGGGCATGCAGCTTTACTGTATGGTTAAATGATGATGGCGTCCTCTTGGGTAAAATATTCCGCAGGTAAAATAGTCCCCCATTCGGATCTCCGGGCAGGGACTACTCAGGAGGACGTCGTTATCAGGAGAAAGCAAAGTGACGTCCTACAGATCGGAGTGTCGAATGTCAGATCCCTTAATTGGGCAGGTAGGTTAGAAATTTTAAAAAGGGAAATGGATAGGTTAAAGTTAGATATAGCGGGAGTTAGTGAAGTTCGGTGGTAGGAGGAACAAGTCATCTGATCAGGTGAATACAGGGTTACAATTACAAAATCAAGCAGGGGTAATGGAGGAGTAGGTTTAATAACGAATAAAAAATTAGAGTGCGGGTAAGCTACTACAAAGCATAGTGAACGAATTATTGTGGCCACGATAGACTCGAAGCCCACGCCTACCAAAGCAGTACAAGTTTATATGCCAGCTAGCTCCGCAGATGGCGAAGACACTGATGAAATGTATGATGAGATAAAAGAAATTATTCAGATAGTGAAGGGAGACGAAAATTTAACAGTCATGACTGACTGGAATTCGATAGTAGGAAATGGAAGAGAAGGAAACGTAGTAGATGAATACGGAATGGGGGTAAGAAATTAAAGAGGAAGCCGCCTGGTAGAATTTTCTACAGAACATAATTTAATCACAGTTAACACGTGGTTCAAGAATCATGAAAGAAGGTTGTATAAATGAAAGAGGCCTGGAGATACTGGAAGGTTTCAGATAGATTATATAATGGTAAGACAGAGATTTAGGAACCTGGTTTTAAATTGTGAGACATTTCCAGGCGCAGATGTGGACTCTGACCACAATCTATTGGTTATGAACTGTAGATTACAACTAAAGAAACTGCAAAAAGGTGGGAATTTAAGGAGATGGGACCTGGATAAACTGACTAAACCAGAGGTTGTACAGAGTTTCAGGGAGAGTATAAGGGAACGATTGACAGGAATGGGGAAAAGAAATACAGTAGAAGAAGAATGGGTAGCTTTGAGGGATGTTATAGTGAAGGCAGCAGAGTATCAAGTAGGTAAAAAGACGAGGGCTATTAGAGATTCTTGGGTAACAGAATAAATTCTGAATTTAATTGACGAAAGGAGAAAATATAAATATGCAGTAAATGAAGCAGGCAAAAACGAATACAAACGTCTCAAAAATGAGGTCGACAGGAAGTGCAAATTGGCTAAGCAGGGATCACTAGAGGACAAATGTGAGGATGTAGAGGCATATCTCACTAGGGGTAAGATAGATACTGCCTACAGTAAAATTAAAGAGACATTTGGAAAAAAGAGAACCACCTGTATGAATATCAAGAGCTCATATGGAAAACCAGTCCTAAGCAAAGAATGGAAAGCAGAAAGATGGAAGGAATATTTAGAGTGTTTATACAAGGGAGATACACGTGGGGGCAATATTTTGGAAACGAAAGAGAACGTATACGAGAATGAGAAGGGAGATATGATACTGCGTGAAGAATTTGACAAAGCACTGAAAGACCTAAGTCGAAAGAAGACAACATTCCGTTAGAGCTACTGATAGCCTTGGGAGAGCCAGCCATGACAAATCTCTTCCATCTGGTGAGCACGGTAGATGAGACAAGTGAAATACCCGCAGACTTCAAGAATAATACACTAATTAAAATTCCAAAGAAATTAGGTGTTGACAGTTGTGAAAATTACCGAGCTATGAGTTTAATAAGTCACGGCTGCAAAATACTAACACGAAGCCTTTACAGAAGAATGGAAGAACTTGTAGAAGCCGACCTCGAGGAAGATCAGTTTAGATTCCGGAGAAATGTAGAAACACTGGAGGCAATGCTGACCATACGATCTCTGAGAAAAGATAGGTTAAGGAAAGATAAACCTACATTTATAGCATTTGTAGACTTAGAGAGAGCTTTTGACAACGTTGACTGAAATACTCTCTATCAAATTCTAAAGGAGGCAGGGGTAAAATACGGTGAGTGAAAGGCTATTTACAACTTGTACTGAAACCAGATGGCCTGTTATAAGAGTCGAGGGGCCCAAAAGGGAAGCAGCGCTTGAGAAAGGTGTGAAACAGGGTGCTGGCCGTGGTGGCCTAGCGGTTCTAGGCGCTACAGCCTGGAACCGCGCGACCGCTACGGTCGCAGGCTCGAATCCTGCCTCGGTCATGGATGTGTGTGCTGTCCGTAGGTTAGTTAGATTTAAGTAGTTCTAAGTTGTAGGGTACTGATGACCTCAGAAGTTAAGTCCCACAGTGCTCAGAGCCATTTGCACCATTTTTTGAGACAGGGTTGTAGCCTATCCCAAATGTTAGTTAATCTGCATATTGAGCAAGCAGTAAAGGGAACAAAAGAAAAAATTTGGAGTAGGAATTAAAGTCCAAGGAGAAGAAATAAAAGCTTTGAGGTTTGCCGATGACATAGTAATTCTGTCAGGGGCAGCAAAGGACTTGGAAGAGCAGTTGAATGGAATGGACAGTGTCTTGAAAGGAGGATGTTTGATGAACATTAACAAAAGCAAAACGAAGATAATGGAATGTAGTCGAATTAAATCAGATGATGCTGAGGGAATCAGATTAGGAGACGAGACGTTTAAAGTAGTACATGATTTTTGCTATTTGGGGAGCAAAATAACTGATGATGGCCAAAGTAGGGAGGATATAAAATGTAGACCGGCAATGGCAAGAAAAGCGTTTCTGAAGAAGAGAAATTTGTTACCATAGAGTATAGATTTAAGTGTGAGGAAGTCCTTTCAGAAAGTATTTGTATGGAGTGTAGCCGTGTATGGAAGTGATACACAGTCGACAAACAGTTTAAACAAGAAGAGAAAAGAAGCTTTTGAGTTGGGGTGCTACAGAAGAATACTGAAGATTAGATGGGTAGTTACGTACCTAATGAGGAGGTACTGAATAGAATTGGGGGAAAGAGAAATTTGCGGTACAACCTGGCTACAAGAAAGAATCGGTTTTTAGGACACATTCTGAGCCATCAAGGGATCACCAATTTAGTACTGTATGGAACCTGGAGGTAAAAATCGTCAAGGGAGACGAAGAGATGAATACAGTAAACTGATTCAGAAGGATTTAGGCTGCAGTAGTTACTCAGGGATGAAGAGGATTGCACAGGATAGAATAGCTGCATAAAACCAGTCTTTGGACTGAAGATCACAATAACAAAAACGGGAGTTCATCAGAGTTCATGTGGTATTTGTAGTAAGACAAAACTGATGACACTTTATTGATATATAATGGAAAGAGTTCAGCGAACCTTGTGAGAGGCCATATACTGCCGGCTCCACTGCGATTTTATGGAGACGAGTATGGCGCACTGCTGGCGAGATGTTAGGTATGAGCAAAACCATTTCTGTGCATTTTGCGAGAAGTTCAGGATGCTAAGTTTGGTAAGTAAAATGTCGACGTCGACAGTGTCAAAGGCTTTGTTGAAGTCGAAAGGCACATAATCGTAGCCTTTGTGTGTCCATGGCAAGCTTCGGGTCATCTATTACCTTTACTAAGGCAAATATTGTGCTGCGACGTTTAAGGAAACGTGATTGATATCCGTCTAGTAGGCTGTTTGTAGTTGGGTAGTTCGTCAGCTGGTTGTGGACTGTATATTCCAAGGGCTTGGACAATGCAGGAAGAATTCAAATAGGTCGGTAGAGGGTGATGTAGCCATGCTTTTTTTTTAGGTAGGGGCTTTACTGGTTTCTGTATCCAGAACGCTGGGAAAGCTCTTGTGGTTAAAAAATGTTTGAAGATATCTCTTATAGTGGGCCAACATTTGATGATAGAATGTGCTCGATCATCAGAAGGGCAATGCGTAAAGCTTCCAACAATTACCTTACCAAAATGTTTTTGGACTACTCCGAAAACTCCAAGAAATTTTAGTTATACAGGATGAGTCACCTAACGTTACCGCTGGATATATTTCGTAAACCACATCAAATACTGACGAACCGATTCCACAGACCGAACGTGAGGAGAGGGGCTAGTGTAATTGTTTAATACGAACCATACAAAAATGCACGTAAGTATGTTTTTTAACACAAACCTACGTTTTTTTTTTAATGTAACTCCGTTAGTTTTGTTAGCACATCTGAACATATAAACAAATACGTAATCAGTGCCGTTTGTTGCATTGTAAAATGTTAATTACATCCGGAGATATTGTAACCTAAAGTTGACGCTTGAGTACCACTCCTACGCTGTTCGATCGTCTGTATCGGAGAGCACCGAATTACGTAGGGATCCAAATGGAACGGTGATGGACCTTAGGTACAGAAGAGACTGGAACAGCACATTACGTCCACATGATAACACCTTTTTATTGGTCTTTTCCACTGACGCACATGTACATTACCATGAGGGGTTACGGAGTGGAATAGAGTGTGTCCCGACATGTCAGGCCAATAGATGTTCAATGTGGTGGCCATCATTTACTGCACACAATTGCAATCTCTGGCGTAATGAATGTCGTACACGCCGCAGTACATCTGGTGTAATGTCGCCGCAGGCTGCCACAATACGTTGTTTCATATCCTCTGGGGCTGTAGGCACATCACGGTAAACATTCTCCTTTAACGTACCCCACAGAAAGAAGACCAGAGGTGTAAGATCAGGAGAACGGGCTGGCCAATTTATGCGTCCTCCACGTCCTATGAAACGCCCGTCGAACATCCTGTCAAGGGTCAGCCTAGTGTCAATTGCGGAATGTGCAGGTGCACCATCATGCTGATACCACATACGTCGACGCGTTTCCAGTGGGACATTTTCGAGCAACGTTGGCAGATCATTCTGTAGAAACGCGATGTATGTTGCAGTGCTCTCCGATACACACGATCGAACAGCGGAGGAGTGGTACTCAAGCGTCAACTTTAGGTTACATTTTACAATGCAACAAACGGCACTGATTACGTATTTGTTTATATGTTCAGATGTGCTAACAAAGCTAACGTGGTTCAATTTAAAAAAACGTAGGTTTGTGTTAAAAAACATACTTTCGTGCATTTTTGTATGGTTTGTATTAAACAATTACACTAGCCCCTCTCCTCACGTTCGGTCTGTGGAATCGGTTCGTCAGTATTTGATGTGG
Source organism: Schistocerca nitens (assembly GCF_023898315.1). NCBI lineage: Eukaryota > Metazoa > Arthropoda > Insecta > Orthoptera > Acrididae > Schistocerca > Schistocerca nitens. The sequence continues at coordinate 79,878,415 of NC_064616.1, read as the reverse complement.
TTTACGAAATATATCTAGCGGTAACGTTAGGTGACTCACCCTGTATGATAAGATGGTCAGTGGCACAAGAACTTGCCTCCACACACTTCTGGGCGAGACAGGAAGCGAAATGAGACATTGCAAAACAAAAGCCGGAGTGTTGAAATCTGACTTCAAAATTTTCCTTCACGAAGAAAAGGCAAGAAATTTTGGACTCATTCTATAGCACCATTGATGCAAGAACTGGTATTGTTGAAAACTAACTTATACTGCTAAGTCACAATGGATTACCTGTCAATACTTTTACAGAATCAAATAAATTAGCTCCACTCTTGACCACAATTTACGCCAGATCTCTTGAACAGAGAAACATTCCCAGCGACTAGAAAAGAACGTATGTCACACCCACACACAAAAAGAAAGTAAAGCTGATCCAAAGAACTACCGTCCTATGTCACTCACATCTATCTCTACGAGAATCCATGGAAAGCAACGTCGTTTCAGACAGTGTGATGTATCGAGAACTAAGTCGCGCTCTTCACGGACAATATCTTCGTGCCATGTATACAGGAAATCAGGTTCCTTATGAGTTCTCAGTTTTCGCAAATCTTTCGATTCAGTACCATATCGACGCTTTCTTAAGACAATACATTCATATGGAATACGTAACACACGGGACACTGACTTAATACGTGTTTTGTCTCAGGGGAGCGTAATAAGGTCATTACTATTCGTGTTACATATTAACGACTTAGTGGATTCTATTGGTGCCAATCTCAGTCTTTTCACAGATGATGCATGTATCCACGAGTTAATTCTATCACGTAAAAGTTGTAATAATATTTAGATCTCAACAAAATGTTAGCTTAGAACAAATAGCTGCTAATGTGGAGAAATCTAAAGTTTTGACTTCAAGAGACGCAAAGGCATGTGTCCTTTGATTACACGGTTGGTGAGTCACAAATTTTGTCAGTCATGTCGTACAGAAATTTAGGATTTAGGAGAAACGATGTTCAGACACATGAAAAGAAAAAAGATCACATAATTTCAGTTGTAGGTAAAACGAATGGCAGGTCAATACTCAATGGTAGGGTACTGGGAAACTACAGTTCGTCTACAGCAGAAATTGCGTACAAAACACTTGCGCGACTGATACTTGAAAACAGCTGAAGAGAATGGGATCTTTATCAGATGATAATGACAGGAAACGTTGATTGTACCGAAAAGAGAATGCTATGAATAGTATCCAGTCAGTTTTATTTGCGTATCGGTAGAGTCGAACAGAAATTTTGCAACATCTTAACTGGCAGGTCCTCTAACAAAGACGCCGTCCTCCGTCGAAAAACTACTTACAAAACTCCAAATTCTTTTCAGCCCCATACATATCGTTCCAGCAGTGATCGTACAGAGAAAAGTAGACCAATAACGAATCGAACAGAGGCGTACAAGCAGTCATTTCGTCAAACTTCCCATCATAAAATGGATTGCGAGGAAACCTTAATATTTGGAAAATAACAATAGCCACCGCGGTATATTTCATAGTAATTCACAGAGTATAAATGCAGAGGTAGGCTTTGTCTAGTGACGCAGGTCATCCCTGTTTCCCTGGATCTAAACATATGCTACCGAGTGACATTACAACAGTCTTCCAGACGGTGTGACTAAATTTCTGAGAACACGTGTTTTCTATAACGTCAAGCTATGTGTTCGAGGATATGTCCGCGCAGGTAGCATGCATCAGCAACACAGAAGTATCGAGATTCAATTCATTCTGCAGCGGAATGTGCGCTCATATAAAACTTCCTGGCAGATTAAAACAGCGTACGGTACTGGGACTCGAACAGAGGACCTTTGCCTTTCACAGGCACGTACTCTACCGAATGAGCTACCTAAGCGCAACTCATATTCGTGGTCACTCCGCTGCAGAGCGAAAATTAAATCTAGAAGAAGTTCTCCAGGCTGTGGCTAAGCCATGTGTCCGCAATATGCTTTTTTCCAGGATTGATAGTCCCGAAAATTACTAAAGAAAAATTCTGTGAAGTTTGGTAAGTAGGAGATGAGGTACTCACGGAAGTAGATCTGTGAGGATGGGTAATAGTACTTGCGTAGCTCAGTTAGTCTGCCTTCGGCGGTGCTGCAGCACGGACGTCTGTTTACGTCCCTGCCGGAGAAGTTCGCGCTCGCGCAGCTGTTTACCTCTTCGGCGTACTCGCGCGTTTAGACGACTCGATATAGAATGGCACATGCATACCGAAAGTCGACTCTCAAGATTAGTTTTTCGAATGAATATGCGAGACCGAAAGTCTACGAAATAGAAAGATTCCTACGAGACGAAGTTAAACTTGACTACAACGAACTTATCGGAATCCATCCACCTCTCCATAATGAGCAGTGTCGTTTACGTCAAGCTGATTAACGATGCAGTATGTGACAGAATCATCCGAGATACTAAACATGGACTCAAATTTCGTCACTCTGATGGACATGTTGGAGAAGTAACTATTGATCACGCAGGACTGGGCTTACGAAAAACATACGTATTTTCGAACTTCCCTTCGAGGTTCCGTCTGACTTGGTCGTTGACGCCTTACGCCCATATGGAAGAGTGCTTAGCCACGTTGAGGAAAAATGGTCCAACTTCACGACTTACCCCGTTCTCAATGGGGTGCGTCAAATCAGAATCGAACTGACACAACATGTACCCTCGTACTTGTTCATCGGCGGATGCAGAGCTATAGTCATCTACGATGGACAACCCAAAACATGCTCAGGCTGCGGGAAAGAGGGCCACGTCCGTTCCGAATGTATGCAGCGGAGGATAGTGCAAGTTCCAACCGGCGAACCCGTGCCTCAGTCCACGTTGACGCCGCTGACACTAACGTATGCGGACGCATTTGGAACAGATCCCATCGCGAAGAATGACCAGCTACAGAATCCTGACAGTTTACGGTAACCGACTGCAGCAGAGACCACCTCCAGTGACGAAACGCCGCACACTTCTGCCGCTCCGGCGCCGACGACGCCCTTAACCGAGCGGAAAAGATCGGTAGGAGGTATGGAAATTGATCCTGCTGTTGTGCCGACAGCTGCTTTCGTCCCCGAGCACCGGGAGTCACTTCCGCACTCGGATACGGAGGCGCACACGCGCAAACAACGATCGCCGAAGCGCCACAAGAAACGACGACTAGTGCCGTCGGATACCTGCTTACTGCAGTCCACGTAAGACGGACATGGTTGTAACGTCGATACAGTGCATCCGGATGCGCAACGAGAGGTTCTACCTCCCAAACAGCAGTACGACGTGAAGCATGCTAGACAGGTGTTGAATACAGACACACCGGACGGAAAGCCGACGGAAGGAGTCCCTCCAGCCACCGGAGCAACGCCACCGCCTTCCGTCAGCCAGGCCGGAGAAACACGGCGGGAGCTGGACCACCAGCACAGGAACTGGGCCGACGAATCCGATACTGACCCACAGACCGACGACGCACCCGCAATGGCGAGTGCTGCGTCCACCGGATGTTAACCACGCAGAAGATGCAGACTGCCGCACAGACAGCATGTCGCCGAGCAGCAGCACACAAATTAACATAAGCGTTCATGTGCGCTTTACGCACTGAGGAACAGCGGCAGGCATATCGAACAGCCTCTATTAATATTAATACGATCAGAACGCCTGTCAAATTGCAATTATTACGAGACATGTTGCATGCGTCAGACGTCGACATCGTTCTGCTGCAGGAAGTATGTGTTGCGAGCTTCCCCGATCTCTATGAGTACGATACTTACATTACACCTACTATCGACGGCGGCAGCGGAACAGCGATACTTCTACGTAGCGGCATAGTAGCCGAGGACGTGGTGTACCTGCCGTCAGCGCGAGGACTGGCACTCAGAGTGCTGGGAGTACGGGTCGTTAACATTTACGCACCGTCGGGGTCCGACAGACGGCGAGACCGATCCCGATTTTACGCAGAGGAGATTGCAGCACTATTCTTAGGTCGGTATGAACGTGTCTTATTTGGAGGCGACTTCAACTGCGTGCTCGCACCAAAAGATCAACACCCACGTTATACTTCATGCCCAGAGCTACGGCAACTCATACAGGACACGAATCTCATTGATACATGGGAGACGATACATGGCGACAGACGTGGATACACCTACGTCACGAGTCACTCTGCAAGTCGTCTCGATCGCATTTACGTAACACGTCGTCTCGAACCTGCGATCCTCGATGCGGAATTGTGGCCTGTCGCCTTTTCAGATCACATAGCATATATATGCACGGTCTCCCTGAGTCGTCAACAAGTGTGGAGGAGTCGCAGTGTTTGGAAACTGAATACAGCACACCTCAAGGGGACTGAGTGCAGACGCTTAGTCGAAGACACTTGGCACGTGTGTGAACGACGCCTCCCGACATATCCGACGACGTTGCAGTGGTGGCTGGAATGCGTTAAGCCTGCATTGCGCCGAGCGTTAATTGCGTACGGAAGAGAGCAGATGATGTGGAGGCGACACACGACCGAATTTTATTTCACGATGCTCCGCGAACTTTCTGTACAAGCACCTTCACAGGAGCGTCGTGCCGGTATAAAACGAGCACAAGCCCAAATAATTTCCATAACGCACCGCCGTCTGGAGGGTGTCGCAATCCGTGCAAGGGCCTTTGAACGAGTCCGCGGAGAATCACCGTCGATGTATCACGTTATCAGAGAAAAACAACGTAGCCGCAGAACCTTAATACAGACGGTCGTACTGCCAGATGGTCGCCGCATGACAACGCAAAAAGATATTGCCAACGCTTTTGTGGAACACTACGGTCATCTCTATGAAGAAGCGGAACACGATCAGGCAGCCTTTCATGAGGTCCGACGAACGCTCTCCGCGTGTCTCGACGAGACGACCAACCAGGAGTTTACAGGTGGAGTCACAGTTGACGACGTAATGGAAGCGATTGATAAGGGAGCGTCGCACAAATCGTCGGGGCCCGACGGGTTTCCGTTAGAGTTTTATCGTACATTTAAAAATCTCATGACTCCAGGATGGGCTGCCATGTACTGCGAATTGATGTCTCCCAACGTGCCTCTTCCACCCTCCTTCGTGGAAGGAATGATCATCCCCATCCACAAACCATCTGGCGGCACAGGGATACAGGCCTACCGGCCACTGAACCTTCTTAATTGCGACTACAAGATCTACGCCAGGATACTTGCAGCACGCTTGAAACGCGTAATACGCCAAGTGATTTCACTCGACCAAACCCAGCTAGGAGGAGATAGCAATATACAAACGGCACTCAGCGACTACCGCGATGTTATCGCACTGGCATCAACATGTCGTCTCCGGGGTGTATTGGTATCGATAGACTTCGATCGCGCATTTGACAGGCTGAGTCATGCTTATCTCACGGACGTGATGACGAAAATGAAGTTTCCGGAAAGTTTTGTCACCGTCGTCATGAGACTACACCACGGAGCCGCATCCAAACTGCTCGTCAATGGCCGCTTGGCCCATCACCATCTCACGATCGGTCAGACAAGGGTGCCCGCTGTCAACGATATTGTATTCCATCTCTGTCGAGCCACTGCTCTGCGGGCTCCGGAATCGCCTCCAAGGAATGACGATAAGGCACAACAAGTTTATATGCCGAACATACACAGATGACCTAGTGTTTTTAGCACGGTCAGGCGACGAGGCAAGAGCGGCCTAGCATTGGATTAATTTGTATTGTATGGCTACGGGAAGTCGCCTGAACATGGCAAAGTCGGGAGCGATGAACATCGGGAGAGGACTCCCGACAGGAAGTGTAGCACCATTACAGCCGATCAACAAGATGAAATGCCTAGGAATTATCTTCACTACAGACGTTCGACGCACGGCGGCACTGAGTTACAGAAATCTTCTGCAAACAATTCGTGCGAGTGTCCAAAGTCACAGATTAAGGGCACTGGATATGATACAACGGGTCACCTTTGCCAACACTTATCTAGCTTCTCGCATCCCCCACCTGGCACAAGTTCTTCCTCTGCCGGTGGTGTTGGCCCGCCGAATCCTGGCGGCACTAGGATATTTTGTGAGCACAGGTCTGCTTTTTAAGGTAGGATACGAAACCCTCACCCTTCCACGTAGTCGTGGAGGTTTTGGACTAGTCCACGTACGCGACCGAGCGGTGGCTATTTATGTAACCACAACGATAAAGATGTGGACACGACACCAGACAAGTCTGACGGGCACCTTGACTGACGAACTCGCTCCACCTTCTCGTTCGGCTCCGGTAGCGGTGGCTCACATCTCACCATCGCTTCCCCATATGCGAACCTTTTTTGTGGAACACAGTTATGTACATATGGAACTACCGACTACCAGGACGGCAACGGCACGTGATATATATCACATCTTGACTCGACGACGGCCGAATAATGCCGTAGAGCGCCGCCAACCAACAGTTACGTGGTCAGTGGTATGGCGTACAGTGCACCACCCACACCTTGATACGGGAACGCGCGCACTGTGGTATCAGGTGGTAAATGGGAAATACGTGACTCGTTCCAGGTTGCATACAATTCATGTGGCGGACGAGCCACTGTGTCCGCAGTGCAATGTTATAGACACAGAGGAGCATCGCCTGATATGCGGACCTTCGGCGGACGTATGGTGTTTGGTCAAAAAAAATGATCGCCTTCCTCCTTCGGGTGGGGCCGCAAACAATAGAACCACGCACACTACTTCTCCCAGATAGGACATATTATCCCCGAACAAAGACAAACGAAGTGACTTGGATTCGAGGTTTGACTGTGCGTTATCTTTTCCGAGACGGCAGTAAGAATGTGCTCGACTTCTGGGCCTTACTACAGGAACATCACTCACAGCTTATGAGACATCCGAGATATCGAACATAGTACGCAAATTTTTTAGGGAGCGCCTTGCTTGATCCCCCACCCAGTTGGGGTGTCCCGGGTAGGAGAATGTAATTATTGTCTATCAGTATCAGAACAAGAAAGGAACAGGACAGTGGAGAGGATCCACAAACACACGTGAAGACGTACCCGACACCAACGCGAGGTATAAAGGGATTAGCGAGGTACGCACCTAAAAGAAGAACGTAGACCGTTATTGTTTTGTACTGACAGAAGCAGGATATTTTTTTTTCACTATTATGCAAAAAAAAGTCCACTTATTTACGTTTCCCAGAAAAATTTTATTTTATAAAAGTCATCGTCTTATATATTTAAAAAAATGCTTGAAGCAGTTTATGTTTGTTATTCTTACACCATTCTGAAAAAAAAAATCCACTTATTTACGTTTCCCAGCAATATTTTATTTTATAAAGGCCATCGTCATAAATAAAAAAAAGTGCTAACAGCAGTGTATGTTTGTTAAAAAAAAGTGATCAGAGCATCGATTTTCTAAGCAGTAGACCTGGGTTCCAATCTAAGTGTGGCACAAATTTTTAACTTTTCCTGTTGATTTTCCAGCAATACCCAATCGTAGCCAATGTATGTAAGTAAGTTCTTTGCCGGCCGCGGTGGTCTCGCGGTTCTAGGCGCGCAGTCCGGAACCGTGCGACTGCTACGGTCGCAGGTTCGAATCCTGCCTCGGGCATGGATGTGTGTGATGTCCTTAGGCTAGTTAGGTTTAAGTAGTTCTAAGTTCTAGGGGACTGATGACCACAGCAGTTGAGTCCCATAGTGCTCAGAGCCATTTGAACCATTTTTGAAGTAAGTTCTTTGTGTTTACCTGAGCGAGCTAGCCAGTTATTCTTCTGAGAGAAAACAGTCTTTAGTACCTTTTCACTAAGTGAAGTAAAGCCGTGCGATACAAAACATCCCCCCCGAGGAAGCCCGACTGTCAGCCGCACGCAGAGATATTTCAGTGGGTACGCCGGAGTTAACATAAGAAGTATTCATTTAATTATGTAATGAAATTTAAAACAGATTGCTTGCTGCTGTGCTTTTAGTTAGTTCCAGGTGCAATGTGTAACTAATAAATTGAGCAAACAACTTAGGAAGTTCTCTTAGGGCTATGTGAACCAGAAGAAAAGTACATTTTCCAACTTTTACGACTGTTTGTTTCCATTCTGTTTTACTTCAAAAAGACCGAGTGATTGATGATGCGCCTGCGTCGTCCCGCACGCAAAAAGAAAAAAAGAAAAAAAAAAGTTGGTAGAGCACTAGTTCGCGAAAAGCAAAGGCCCCGGGTTCGAATCACGGTCTGGCACACAGTTTTAATCTGCCAAGAAGTTTCAATACAGAAGTATTTTCACTTATAATGAATGACTGGAGAAAAGTGAGTTAGACTGGAACAGTATGATTGTAGAAGGTTACAAGTTGGGGAATACCGTCAAGGAAACTTCACATGGATAATACGTACCAAAGTCAAGCTACTCGGGTAGCAGAGTACTTGTGGCGTGCACACGGGGGTTTTTTAGGCTAGGCAGTAGTGCGAGGTGTCCTGATGAACACTCACCAGTCGACGTGCAGGCAGGGAAATAAGGACGCACTCATTGTAAAGATACTTCAGCTATCAAGATATAAGCAGTAAATTTTCAGTGTTCGGAATAAAGTTCCTGAAGTAACTGCCCTCCAGGAAGCGTGTGGCGCGCAAATTATTCTCGGGACTGAGACCTGGCTGAACCCTGAGATAGGAAGTCTGAAATATTTAGTGAGGGTTGGAATGTGTATCGGAAAGACAGATTAGACACCGTTGGAGGTGGTGCCTTCATTGCAGTTGGCAAAAATATTGTGTCTACTGAGGTCGAAGTAGAGTGTAATTATGAAGTTATCTGGACACGTTTAACAGGGCTAGGGGAAATAAAGTTAATTGTGGGGTGTTATTACCGGCCATCAGGTTCCACCGTCACAGTTCTAGAATCATTCAAAGGGAGTCTACATTCTGTATCGCAGAAGTACCCGGATCATGCTATATTAGTAGGAGGCGACTTCAACCTACCTAGTATAGACTGGGATGTCTATGGATTCATTACAGGTGGTACAGACAAGCCGTCTTGTGAATTACTTTTGAACACATTATCCGAAAACTGTCTTGAGCAGCTAAATCGACAGCCAACGCGTAATGGAAATGTTTTAGATCTGGTAGCCACGAACAGACCAGACCTCATAGACGGTGTCAGTCTTGAGACAGGGATTAGTGATCATGATGTTGTCATTACGACTATGGTTACGAAAGTTAAAAAGTCGGTCAAGAAGGCTAGGAGAGTATTCTTACTAGAAAGAGCAGACAAGCAGTTGTTAGTATCCCACTTAGTAAATGAATCGACTTCATTTACTTCCGGTACGATGGAAGTGGAAGAATTATGGGCAAATTTTAAACACATTGTAAATCACGCATTGGACAAGTATGTGCCGAAAAAGTGGGTTACGGACGGAAAAGACCCACCGTGGTTTAACAGCGCAATTCGGAGAATGCTCAGGAAGCAAAGGCAGTTGCACTCGCGGTACTGGAAAGAACGGGAGAATGAGGACAGGCAAAAGTTAGTAGAGATTCGTGCTGTTGTAAAAAGAGCGATGCGCGAAGCATTCAACCATTACCACCGTCATACCTTAGCAAAACATCTTGCTAAAAACCCAAGGAAATTCTGGTCTTACGTAAAATCGGTAAGCGGGTCGAAGGCTTCCATCCAGTCACTCACTGACCAATCTGGCCTGGCAACGGAAGACAGCAAAACGAAAGCAGAAATTTTAAATTTAGCATTTGAGAAATCTTTCACGCAGGAGGATCGTACAAACATACCGCCGTTTGAGTCTCGTACAGATTCCCGTATGGAGGACATAGTGATAGACATCCCTGGGTTTGTGAAGCAGCTGAATGGATTGAAAATAAATAAATCACCAGGTCCTGAAGGGATTCCAATTCGGTTTTACAGAGAGTACTCTTCTGCATTGGCTCCTTACTTTGCTTGCATTTATCGCGAATCTCTTGCCCTACGTAAAGCCCCGAGCGACTGGAAAAAAGTGCAGGTGACGCCTGTATATAAGAAGGGTAGAAGGACGGATCCTCAAAATTACAGACCAATATCCTTAACATCGGTTTGTTGCAGGATTCTTGAACATATTCTCATTTCGAATATAATAAATTTCCTTGAGACAGAGAAGTTTCTGTCCGTGCATCAGCACGGCTTTAGAAAGCATCGCTCCTGCGAAACGCAACTCACCCTTTTTTTCACAGGATATCTTGCGAACCATGGATGAAGGGTACCAGACGGATGCCATATTCCTTGTCTTCCGGAAAGCGTTTGACTCGCTGCCTCACTGCAGACTCCTAACTAAGGTACGAGCATATGGGATTGGTTCCCAAGTATGTGAGTGGCTCGAAGACTTCTTAAGTAATAGAACCCAGTACGTTGTCCTCGATGGTGAGTGTTCATCGGAGGTGAGGGTATCATCTGGAGTGCCCCAGGGAAGTGTGGTAGCTCCGCTGTTGTTTTCTATTTACATAAATGATCTTTTGGATAGGATGGATAGCAATGCGCGGCTGTTTGCTGATGATGCTGTGGTGTACGGGAAGGTGTCGTTGAGTGACTGTAGGAGGATACAAGATGACTCCGACAGGATTTGTGACTGGTGTAAAGAATGGCAGCTAACTCTAAATATAGATAAATGTAAATTAATGCAGATGAATAGGAAAAAGAACCCTGTAATGTTTGAATACTCCATTAGTAGTGTAGCGCTTGACACAGTCACGTCGATTAAATATTTGGGCGTAACATTGCAGAGCGATATGAAGTGGTACAAGCATGTAATGGCAGTTGTGGGGAAGGCGGATGGTCGTCTTCGGTTCATTGGTAGAATTTTGGGAAGATGTGGTTCATCTGTAAAGGAGACCGCTTATAGAACGCTGGTGCGACCTATTCTTGAGTACTGCTAGAGCGTTTGGGATCCCTATCAGGTCGGATTGAGGGAGGACATAGAAGCAATTCAGAGGTGGGCTGCTAGATTTGTTACTGGTAGGTTTGATCATCACGCGAGTGTTACGGAAATGCTTCAGGAATTCGGGTGGGAGTCTCTAGAGGAAAGGAGGCGTTCTTTTCGTGAATCGCTACTGAGGAAATTTGGAGAACCAGCATTTGAGGCTGACTGCAGTACAATATTACTGCCGCCAACATACATTTCGCGGAAAGACCACAAGGAAAAGATAAGAGAGATTAGGCCTCGTACAGAGGCATATATTCAGTCATTTTTCCCTCGTTCTGTTTGGGAGTGGAACAGGGAGAGAAGGTGCTAGTTGTGGTACGAGGTACCCTCCGCCACGCGCCGTATGGTGGATTGCGGAGTATGTATGTAGATGTAGAAGTCCACTGATAGGGATGTTATCACGAAGAAAAAGGTTAAGGGAAGCACTAAACTAAATCATATCTTTGGTAAGATTAAAAAATTGGCTTCTAGAGACTTCTGAATTCTAAAGCATACGGTAACAACCACATACCACGTACATATCAACAGTTGCAAAGGAATATCATTATTACTCGACTACAGAACTCATCGCTTTTCACAGTCGTGCTGCTTTCCAGAAACTCGTGTCCACGAAGCATGTGAACTTGAAATGCTGAATTACCCTACTCACAGTCCCAATCTGAATCATACTGAACATGGAACTCGGCTGCATGCCGGATCAAAATTCAAAAACCCTGACAACTGTTCGCTATGTTTCAGGAAGAACGGAAATAAACTCTGCCTTCATCATAACAGAACCTAGCGGAAGGTTTTGCTCGCTGTAAAAAAAAAGTGGATGTCCAGAGACTTTTTGGCACAGAGATGGAGAGAGCTGCCTACAAGGTGTAACAAAAAGTATGGCACCAATTTCAGGATACATTCCTCAGATCGCATTATGTCACATGAACATGGGTTCGGAAACATTCTCTTTCCGTGTTACAGCTCATTTTCTCCAGCACATCAGTCATGAGAAACACACAAGAACAGAACGTTAGAATCATAGGAATCATGGGGAACATGCACCCTTGGTGACATCTGGTTACGTTATGCACCACTAGTGTTTTGTTTTATATGTCCCAGTTGCCATGCGACCTAAGTCATTGCTTGTTTACAGGTAACATCAACTGGTCCAGCGGTCAGTATGACCGTTGCAAGCACACGGGTTATACGTAGCGTTAATCACAGACTTGGCTCGTTGCAGTGGCAATGAACACCAGCTCGGTTCCGCCTGTCGCGGCATTCGGACGTTCTCCCTAGTGCGCTCTGTGTGGTCATGCTTTATTTACGTTTCGCGAACGAGTGTGGCGCTTTGTACTCTTCGCGCTGTTCCTCGTATTTCCTTGTTTATACCGTCGATTTTCGAGGAGAATCGTTTACGTGCAGAGTAGCGTACGACATATCGTGTGTTCAAAATGTTCAAATGTGTGTGAAATCTTATGGGACTTAATTGCTAAGGTCATCAGTCCCTAAGCTTACACATTACAAATGGTTCAAATGGCTCTGAGCACTATGCGACTTAACTTCTGAGGTCATCAGTCGCCTAGAACTTAGAACTAATTAAACCTAACTAACCTAAGGACATCACACACATCCATGCCCGAGGCAGGATTCGAACCTGCGACCGTAGCGGTCACTCGGCTCCAGACTGTAGCGCCTAGAACCGCACTGCCACTCCGGCCGGCTTACACAGTACTGAACCTAAATTATCCTAAGGACAAACACATACACCCATGCCCGAGGGAGGACTCGAACCTCCGCCGGGACCAGCCGCACAGTCCATGACTGCAGCGTCCGAGACCGCTCGGCTAATCCCGCGCGGCCCCATATCGTGTGTGTTTTCTTCATCACACGTTCGCGGCTGTAGTGCTGTATAGTTTACAGTAAAGCGGCCGATCCCCTGATACGGGTCTGGTCATACACTCGGCACCATAAATCTGCCATCAGCACGCACCGACACACGTTCCGTTGCTACCGATGTTCGACAACCATACAACCATGGTGAGATCGAACAGAGATCCACTCTCGGATACGCAGATTCTTCAGCATCAGCAGCAGCAGCAACAACAACAACAACAGCAGGAAATACAACATCAACCCGAACAGCAGTTTCTGCACTACCATCATCAACAGTTGCAGTTTCAGCAGCAACAACTGGCTTAACAGCAGCAGTTTCAATTGTTGCAGCTACAACAACAGAAACTCCAGCAACATCACAACCTACAACAACAGTTGCATCAGGTTAGTCAGCGAGTTAGCCATCCCAGCGACGCTTCCAGCTTCGAGCTTGAAGCCAGGGCAGCTGCAAGTCAAGAGCAGGAAAGTGGTCCCATTAGTAAACGGCTGTGTGTCGACTCACCTCCTGTCCCAGACTGTGATATGCATGAGTTACCGGGTTCGGATCCCCCTTCTAGGAATTGTTCAATGCAGACAACCTCAGAATGCTCTCAGAGTCAACTGCTGACTTCCACTGCTGCGGTCGTATGGCCTAGTGTTAAAAATCGGTACAGTCGATCAGATGCAAGCCCCTATATTGTCTTTGTGGGTAGCTTAGATAAGAACGTTGGCAAACTCCACCATATGTCGGTAGGCAAGTTATTATTTTCTTATAACTCTCATCTCAAGTATCACATTGTTGAAATTAGTTCGTCGGTCAGAAACAGAGTCAAGATAAAACTGAAAACAACTGCGTCTGCAAAACACTTTGATAGAAGACCCTGTTTTCAAAGATGGTAAGTTTGATGTCTATATTACCAACTTCCTGCTCCATACATATGGCATTATTGGCGATATTGATATCAGCATGACTGACAAGGAGATCGTAGACGTAATGGAGACCATATATCCTGTCGTAAGTATCAAACGATACATTACGGAACATCATTCCCATCCTGAACAAACGGTAGCCGGCCACTGTGGCCGAGCGGTTCTAGGCGCTTCAGTCCGGAACCGCGCTGCTGCTATGGTCGCAGGTTCGAATCCTGTCTCTGGCATGGATGTGTGTTATGCCCTTAGGTTGGTTAGGTTTAAGGAGTTCTAAGTCTAGGGGTCTGATGACGTCAGATATTAAGTCTCATAGTGCTTAGAGCCATTTGAACCTGAAAGAATGGTACCGATTCCAGTCTGTCTGATGGTGTTTCGCTCCCAGGCACTGCCCTCCCATGTTGCTTTTCTGAAGACACGTTGTCCACTGAAATCGTACGTCGCTCCATTTATCCAATGTCGAAAGTGTTGGCGTTTTCATCATCGGGCAGGACAATGTAGAAGTCATTCTCGGTGCGGCAAGTGCTGTGGCCCACACCCAGCGGATTCATGTAGGGAGCCGTTTCCGTGTTTGAACTGCACTGGTCCGCACCCAGTGACAGACCGTTCATGCGCGGTCTCTCTCCATGAAAAAAAGGTCCAACGTGAAAAAGCCTACGCCACGTCGGGAAGGGTAATTGGTAGCCCCCAGCTCTCATACTACGCTGCTCTTCCCAAGGCTCCTAGCTCCCCAAACCCCTTGGATTTCCCGCCTCTACCTCCAAAGTGTTCACCCCAACCAGTAGTCGCTTTATGAGATCCTTCTACGCAACTAACGCCGCCACCAGTCTCGCCCCTGTTAGGCTCTCTCCCTTAGCGTACCACACATCATCAACGTGACTTCCAGTTGGCAGATAGATCGGGTGTTATCTCTGACACAGGAGGTTCATCGAAATGGAGTGTCCCTAGGCCAGTCTGGCGACAGGGATTCTCAGACATTCGTCACTAATATTCTGTCTCTCAGCATCTCCCCCAAGCCCCACTACCACCCAACCCATATCCTCCACACTACAGTCAACAACCGCCGCTACTTTGTAATAATAGCTAGTGTGTCATCGAAAAGATTATCTCTTATCATGCACCTCTTGGAAGACGCGAAGACACAGCCACGTGGCACTTTACAGATACAACCTCTACAACAACGATTAATGACCCTACCTACGCCTAGCAGCTGTGGTGGGCTTTAGGCTCTTTCAATGGAATGGACGATCTGCGATTTCCAATAAATGTGTCCTTCAGTAAGAGCTATGGGCGTGGAAGATAGCAGTGGCTACCATCTCAGAGACGTGGTTCAACTGGGTTCTGTTGTTTGCTTTCGAGGATACTAGGTTTATCGCCAGGTCAGAAAAGATGGTCGAGGTGGTGTCGCCCTCTTTGTTAATAATGGACTGTGTCACACCCCAGAACAGATATCCCACGAGGCTATCGATGGTCTTCAAGTGATAGCAGCCAGGCTATCTACTCCAATCGGTCGCAAAACCATTGTGGCTCTTTACAGCCAGCCAATGGCTTGAAGAATGGTATGCACTGGTTCGGCAGTTGGGACCTTCATTCTTATTTAGTGGGGATTTTAACGCATACAACAGACTGTGGGTCTCTACCTGTAATGATAGGTTGGATGACGGGATCCTTGAGATTCTCGATGAGTTCAGTCTTATCCCCCTCAATGATGTATCCCCTACATTTCATCCGTTATCTGGACAGAGATTCTCAGCCGTTGATTTGACTCTGTATTCGGTGTCTTTTTTTTATGTGAACTACTCTTCCCTATCCTATGGGATCTAATAACTATCCTCTTCTTATGTCAACTTTCACTGCAAAGCCTATGATGGCCTATAAGCAATGTCGTAAATGGAACGTTATGCATGCAGATTGGTCATGGTATGACACACTAATGAATGCCCAGCTATCGTCATACCTGACTGTGGTGTCCACGCCAGGAAGGTACATTATGTTTAGGAATTACGTCAATATAGCAGCACCGCATTCTATTCCACAGAAGACCATGATGACTCGCACCAGCTGATCCCCAGTTCCCTAGTGGGACCCACAATGTTCACATTGGGTGGCGCAGCGGAGACTGGCTTGCAGTTGTCTTAAGCAGCATACCACGTAGGAGAACTACACTCCTGGAAATGGAAAAAAGAACACATTGACACCGGTGTGTCAGACCCACCATACTTGCTCCGGACACTGCGAGAGGGCTGTACAAGCAATGATCACACGCACGGCACAGCGGACACACCAGGAACCGCGGTGTTGGCCGCCGAATGGCGCTAGCTGCGCAGCATTTGTGCACCGCCGCCGTCAGTGTCAGCCAGTTTGCCGTGGCATACGGAGCTCCATCGCAGTCTTTAACACTGGTAGCATGCCGCGACAGCGTGGACGTGAACCGTATGTGCAGTTGACGGACTTTGAGCGAGGGCGTATAGTGGGCATGCGGGAGGCCGGGTGGACGTACTGCCGAATTGCTCAACACGTGGGGCGTGAGGTCTCCACAGTACATCGATGTTGTCGCCAGTGGTCGGCGGAAGGTGCACGTGCCCGTCGACCTGGGACCGGACCGCAGCGACGCACGGATGCATGCCAAGACCGTAGGATCCTACGCAGTGCCGTAGGGGACCGCACCGCCCTTCCCAGCAAATTAGGGACACTGTTGCTCCTGGGGTATCGGCGAGGACCATTCGCAACCGTCTCCATGAAGCTGGGCTACGGTCCCGCACACCGTTAGGCCGTCTTCCGCTCACGCCCCAACATCGTGCAGCCCGCCTCCAGTGGTGTCGCGACAGGCGTGAATGGAGGGACGAATGGAGACGTGTCGTCTTCAGCGATGAGAGTCGCTTCTGCCTTGGTGCCAATGATGGTCGTATGCGTGTTTGGCGCCGTGCAGGTGAGCGCCACAATCAGGACTGCATACGACCGAGGCACACAGGGCCAACACCCGGCATCATGGTGTGGGGAGCGATCTCCTACACTGGCCGTACACCACTGGTGATCGTCGAGGGGACACTGAATAGTGCACGGTATATCCAAACCGTCATCGAACCCATCGTTCTACCATTCCTAGACCGGCAAGGGTACTTGCTGTTCCAACAGGACAATGCACGTCCGCATGTATCCCGTGCCACCCAACGTGCTGTAGAAGGTGTAAGTCAACTACCCTGGGCAGCAAGATCTCCGGATCTGTCCCCCATTGATCATGTTTGGGACTGGATGAAGCGTCGTCTCACGCGGTCTGCACGTCCAGCACGAACGCTGGTCCAACTGAGGCGCCAGGTGGAAATGGCATGGCAAGCCGTTCCACAGGACTACATCCAGCATCTCTACGATCGTCTCCATGGGAGAATAGCAGCCTGCATTGCTGCGAAAGGTGGATATACACTGTACTAGTGCCGACATTGTGCATGCTCTGTTGCCTGTGTCTATGTGCCTGTGGTTCTGTTAGTGTGATCATGTGATGTATCTGACCCCAGGAATGTGTCAATAAAGTTTCCCCTTCCTGGGACAATGAATTCACGGTGTTCTTATTTCAATTTCCAGGAGTGTATGTTGCCTACAAACGGATGGGTCCGCAGCTCGTGGTCTCGAGGTAGCGTTCTCGCTTCCCGAGCACGGGGTCCCGGGTTCGATTCCCGGCAGGGTCAGGGATTTTCTCTGCCTCGTGATGACTGGGTGTTGTTAGGTTAGTTAGGTTTAAGTAGTTCTAAGTTCTAGGGGACTGATGACCATAGCTGTTAAATCCCATAGTGCTCAGAGCCATTTGAACAAACGGATGGATGCGTCCATTAAGCGCTTTCTCAAGCCCACTGGAGGAAGTTCTGCGAACAACTATCCGTGCACACTCCTGTTGGACACATTTGGTCTATGGTGAACTCTCTCAAACGGAAGCTTGTACCTCCCAAGCGGTTGCAGATCTGGATAGATGAGTTTGCCGCCATTGTAACACCTCCAAATGCCATGCAGGAACCCACTGATCTCGCGGCGACAGATGCCACTGCCAATCTACAAGACGGTTTAACCACACCATTCTCTCTTGCTGAACTCCACAGCGCCCTGACGTCCTCATTAGACACATCGCCTGTCTACGACCAGATCAACTACTCCATGATTTTTAATTTGTCTGACGATGCAAAATATGTTCTTGTGAACATCCTCAAGAACATCTGGAGGGATGGGGCATTCCCGATGAATGGAAGATTCAGATATTGGTGCAGATATTGAACGTGGGAAAGACCCTGGTAAAGCGACATCGTGTCACACTATTGCACTGTCGTCCTGCATATGTAAGACATTCGAACGTCTACCTCAACTTTCGCATAGAATGGTGGTTGGAACATAAGACGTGCCCCGCAAATATAAAACGGCTTCCGTAAGGACAGAAATAATTATGATAATATTACTTTGCTTGGATATTGAAAACACGTTAGTAGGGGGACAAATGGGGTGTCACCCTAAAGTATCTTTATCCAAGATGGCGGCGATGACCCCATCCAAGATGGCGGCCGTGATGTCATCTGATGACGTCATCCAAGATAGCTGCTTTTGGCGGGAAATTTGAATTTTGGCAGGAAGACAGATCAATAGGGCTACCTCCACTAACCTAACCCTCCCCCTCCCCTCCCCTAGAACAAGAAAATTGCCGGAAGTTCAAATTCCATCAGGACAATGCAACACACCTCTACTCACCTAAGAAAATGGCGGGAAAATAGGTCCCTTGGGTTTCCTCCACTAGCCTCTTCCTATGGATTGGCGGGAAAATGACTCAGCCTGTGCTGGGCTGTTGGAGAGAAGAAGGGATGTACTTTATTTATTTTGGGACAATTTATTTAGGGGTGGATTTTGAGAAATAGTATATTTATTACACTGATACAAAACACACGCTCTGACATGCTTATGGTCACGCTACACAGCCTACAGACGTGTAAACTACTCCTAACTTACCGAAATAACCCATGTATAATGCAGTGCAGACACACTTGCTAATTGTAAACTGTCGAAATAATGCACTGCACAGCATACAGACCTGAAAACAACTAGTAAATCATGCAATACATTTGTGTCCAGAGAGCCAACCAACTCGTAAATTGACAAAATAATGATCCATCTAAACACCCTGCAAACACACTTGCTAATCATCAACTGTTGAAACATGCACCAGCCTCTATTTAAACAATTTTAGGCACTACCATCATCCAGCGTGTTCGCCATGGGGTCCGGAGTCAAACTGACCTAGTACACAGTACTACCACCACAGGGCACTGTCATCCATTCCTTGGCCGGTCGTTGTGGCCGAGCGGTTCTAGGCGTTTCAGTCGAGAACTGCGGGACTGCTACGGTCACAGGATCGAATCCTGCATTGGGCATGGATGTGTGTGATGTCCTTAGGTTAGTTAGGTTTAAGTAGTTCTAAGTTCTATGAGACTGATGACCTTAGATGTTAAGTCCCATAGTGCTCAGAGCCATTTGAACCATCCATTCCATGACGTAATCCAAGATGGCGGGAGAAAATGGAGGGATACAGTGTGGTTGGCATGGGGTCCAGAGGCCCACTCACCCAGTACACAGTACAGCCACCAGAGGACACTGTCGTCTGTTCAGTGATGTAACCCAAGATGGCGGTCTGGAGGTGAAAATGACTCAGCTTGCAATGTGACGCTTGAGAGAGGAAGGAGTGTACTTTATTTATTTTGGAACAAATTATTTAATGATGGATTTTAGATAGTACATTTATCACACTGATACAAAACACACGCTCTGACATGCTTGGGGTCATGCCACACAGCCTACAGACCTGTAAACTACTCATATATTATTGAAATAACGCTCTGCAGACACGCAAATAACTCCTAATTACCGAAATATTTCAGTACACAGCACACAGACATGCAAACACCTCCCAAATAATGCAGTACACTGATGTGCAGACACAAAAACAACTCGTAAACTGTCAAAATAATGCATAGCACAGCCAACAGACCTGCTCGCAAAATAATGCAACAGACACGCAAACTATGTGCGCAGGCACCGCCTGCCGCCCCCTGTCCACTGGACCACACAAGAGGCTACTGCACATGCTCCCAGATGTCAGGATGCACCAGCAGCCGACAAGCCATGCACAGGTGCTCATTCGGGTCCCTCAAGCATGAGGCAGTGGCATCCCTTACAGACTTGACACCTGAGAAATTCCTCTTGAAATACGTGATCACCTAGGCACTGCTGCCGATGTGACCGGACGGGGTCAAATACCTACACTCCTGGAAATGGAAAAAAGAACACATTGACACCGGTGTGTCAGACCCACCATACTTGCTCCGGACACTGCGAGAGGGCTGTACAAGCAATGATCACACGCACGGCACAGCGGACACACCAGGAACCGCGGTGTTGGCCGCCGAATGGCGCTAGCTGCGCAGCATTTGTGCACCGCCGCCGTCAGTGTCAGCCAGTTTGCCGTGGCATACGGAGCTCCATCGCAGTCTTTAACACTGGTAGCATGCCGCGACAGCGTGGACGTGAACCGTATGTGCAGTTGACGGACTTTGAGCGAGGGCATATAGTGGGCATGCGGGAGGCCGGGTGGACGTACTGCCGAATTGCTCAACACGTGGGGCGTGAGGTCTCCACAGTACATCGATGTTGTCGCCAGTGGACGGCGGAAGGTGCACGTGCCCGTCGACCTGGGACCGGACCGCAGCGACGCACGGATGCATGCCAAGACCGTAGGATCCTACGCAGTGCCGTAGGGGACCGCACCGCCACTTCCCAGCAAATTAGGGACACTGTTGCTCCTGGGGTATCGGCGAGGACCATTCGCAACCGTCTCCATGAAGCTGGGCTACGGTCCCGCACACCGTTAGGCCGTCTTCCGCTCACGCCCCAACATCGTGCAGCCCGCCTCCAGTGGTGTCGCGACAGGCGTGAATGGAGGGACGAATGGAGACGTGTCGTCTTCAGCGATGAGAGTCGCTTCTGCCTTGGTGCCAATGATGGTCGTATGCGTGTTTGGCGCCGTGCAGGTGAGCGCCACAATCAGGACTGCATACGACCGAGGCACACAGGGCCAACACCCGGCATCATGGTGTGGGGAGCGATCTCCTACACTGGCCGTACACCACTGGTGATCGTCGAGGGGACACTGAATAGTGCACGGTACATCCAAACCGTCATCGAACCCATCGTTCTACCATTCCTAGACCGGCAAGGGAACTTGCTGTTCCAACAGGACAATGCACGTCCGCATGTATCCCGTGCCACCCAACGTGCTCTAGAAGGTGTAAGTCAACTAACCTGGCCAGCAAGATCTCCGGATCTGTCCCCCATTGAGCATGTTTGGGACTGGATGAAGCGTCGTCTCACGCGGTCTGCACGTCCAGCACGAACGCTGGTCCAACTGAGGCGCCAGGTGGAAATGGCATGGCAAGCCGTTCCACAGGACTACATCCAGCATCTCTACGATCGTCTCCATGGGAGAATAGCAGCCTGCATTGCTGCGAAAGGTGGATATACACTGTACTAGTGCCGACATTGTGCATGCTCTGTTGCCTGTGTCTATGTGCCTGTGGTTTTGTCAGTGTGATCATGTGATGTATCTGACCCCAGGAACGTGTCAATAAAGTTTCCCCTTCCTGGGACAATGAATTCACGGTGTTCTTATTTCAATTTCCAGGAGTGTATTTGCAGAGCACTGATGCTCCAAGGGCGAGGGCGCGTCGTCACCGCCACGAGCCACCACCGGACGCAGCTAGCGCGAGCCATTGCTCTCATGCCACTGCTGCATACAACGAGCAGGTGAAAGTTGGGTCTACTTTCGGGTATACAGTTAGAGTTCTTCCAGTGTTATACAGACGTCACAGAACTCCAAGGCGTGCTCACGCTGGTCCCAGACATGAGACGCCTCTGGGCAGCACGTGTGTTTACCGTTGCTGATATGATATCTGCGGATAATGATGGCACAGAATAGCGTAGGGTGCACTGTTCCTAGCAATCCTAATGGGACATGCAAGCTGCGTCTAGCTGTACATGCGTACCCAGCGTGGCTGACAATCATGCGAAACATTCATCCTGCTATCAATATACGTCTCAGAAACGTTAAATGTTTTCACCGCGAAAGAACTGTGCAAGCTTGCGAAAACACCATTACTCATAAAAGCATTCTTGTTGTTTGGAGAGAGAGGACTCTCTAAGCACAAACGGGTTGGGGGAATCAGAACAATTACAGAAACAGAATTCGAAGCACTGTCGTACAGAATAGAAAATAATGGCCAGAATTTTTGGTATCCTACAGCTACAGGTCTGAAGATGTCCTAATGCCACAGTGGTGAATGAGTGACGGCATCCCTGCGAGAGATGGATGGTCTGCTTCAACTTGTCCTTAAACACTTGCTTTCTCAGAACACACTGTTCATATCTTGCCTCCATCTTGTTCGAATCAGTCTGTAGACGCTCCTAGTACAACGGATGTCTTGTGAATGAATACAGCTTTATGATTATA
Source organism: Schistocerca nitens (assembly GCF_023898315.1). Lineage (NCBI taxonomy): Eukaryota > Metazoa > Arthropoda > Insecta > Orthoptera > Acrididae > Schistocerca > Schistocerca nitens. Next base: position 79,856,194 of record NC_064616.1, on the reverse strand, counting down.
TTTTGTACAGATCTCCATATTGCACCGACAATTAAACCATGCAAAGTGGCCTTCATATCGTCAGATACGGAAAGACTCTTACTGAGTTACACTGCTCTCCCACTGAGGACAGGAGCTTGAATATTAGAGTGTGAAAAAGATCTCCAACCCAGCAATAAATCACCGCATGCTGTGTCTATGTAGTAAACATACAATTCATATCCTGCGCCATACAAAATCAGCTCTTTTAAGTCATTTGTACATATACTGTGAAGACAGACATCACCGTATACACTCCTCACAGCGCTAGATATTTCCCTACGAGGTCGGCAGTCATCCAGCCCCAACAGGTGACTAGAGCGTCCTCAGCGGACTGAAGTCACCCTCAGAACTGTTCTACAAATTGGGGCTCGTTCCCCCTCGGCACAAACGCGTTACTGTTTGTGGTCTGGCCCTGCTTGCTTGCTTTTTCTACACGCATCTCCAGACTCTGGAATTACAAGAACACACGTATTTTCGCATGGTTTGCCATAATATTATACCATTTTCGCGGTACTTCTCGATATCAAGCTCACAGCAGTACCCTACTGACAGCTGGCGCAACATAATTTCGAAGGTATAGACTGAAAATTATTTCTCTACAAACCCGAAGGTTTAGCTAGGTGGGGTGTGCTGTAAACCACTGACTAACTAGAAACTTGTCACGTCTGTGAAGGCATTTACGCGGAAACTCGAAAAAACTAGAGAAAACTGATATTTCCACTCACTAATACCGCTGCCAGTGACGTAGCAGATTCCAAATCATCCCTATAATTTACAAGATGAACTAAGATGTTTCTGACGTCTAGAGAACCAGCAAACGTGTCTTCCACATGTTAGATGCACACACCACCATCGACCTTCTCTCAACTAAATAAAGGCGCCAAATATGCAGAAGCAATTTACATGGGAGGGAATAACGGTCCAGCGAAAACACATCTCCATATTCAATCTTCTCAAATTTCCACACAATCACGAAAGCTATCCAACACATACTAAGTATTAGTTTGCTATTCAGTCGTCTAGATAACAACACGGTTATGCCATCTACATTTCTACACTCCAACAGGCTTCTCCATTCAGACAGCTCCTACCGTTAACGAGAAACATGAATCATCCCCACACAGGTCACTGGCACTACGAGCCAAGCACGCACACGTAGAATCATCATGCTATGAAATCGGTCACGTATATATTTTATCCCTGTACGTACAACTCAATGTTACGATCGCCGTCTCAGCTGAACGATATTCGACAATGAGCGAAGTATTGAAAATACAAACCAGTTGACGGCTGTGGCTCTGGAAATAGAAATATCAGTTCTGGTCTTATGACTTGAGATACTCTTCCCTGTGCTATCACAGTGCTCGACGTCAAATCCATACCTTCCTTACAACTAGACATGGTCATTTCCTTTGCACATCTTGGAACACAAACACATACTTTATAAGCCCGATGCTCAAAGCAAACCTAATACGCACCTCCTACTACTAAGTATAATACTTCAGCAATGACTGATTTCTGGCGATATGAAATAATTCTGACCGAAAATAATTGATGGGTGGACATGTCTCATATGTTTTTCTTGCAAGTGCTACCACCGTGTCTCAAAAAGGGAGGTTTAATAGTCTTAGAAACCACCAGATGTTAAAAAAAAAAAAAAACGATCCCGACAACTACTATATGTTACTGTCACAAGCGGTATTGGTTCTACATGTGCACACATGTACCACGCTGGGTATGAGTGCACAGCAAGACGCAGCTTGCATGTCCCGTTAGGATCGCTAGGAACAATGCACCCTGTGCTATTCTGTGACGTCAGTATCCAAAGGTATCGCATCAGCAATGGTAAACACACATGCTGCCCAGAGGCTTCTGGACTATGGGGCCGACGTGAGTGCGCCTTGGAGTTCTGTGATGTCAGTATAACGCTTGAAGAACTCTAACTGTATACCCGACAATAGACCCAACTTTCACCTCCTTGCTGTAGGCAGCAGCGGCGTGAGAGCGATGGCTCGCACTGGCTGCATCCGGTGGGGGCTGGCAGCGACGTCGACACGCGCCCAACCTTGGAGCATCTGTGCTCTGCAAATAAATCTTCAACCACGTCTGGTAGTGTCAGCAGCAGTGACTAGGTGATCACGTATTTCGAGAGGAATTTCTCAGGTGTCAAGTATGAAAGGGATACCGCTACCTCACGCTTGAGGGACCCGAACGAGCACCTGTGCGTGGCTTGGCTGCTGCTGATGCATCCTGACATCTGGGAGCGTGTGCAGTAGCCTCTTGTGTGGTCCAGTGGACAGGGGGCGGCAGATGGTGCCTGCGCACGTTGTTTGCATGTCTGCTGCATTATTTTGCGAGCAGGTCTGTAGGCTGTGCTATGTGTTATTTGGGCAGTTTACAAGTTGATTTCTTGTCTGCACATCAGTGTACTGTATTGTTTATTGTGACCGTATTATGGAAGGCTGCGAAACCATAAGCAATACTCTAGGGATACATCAAGGTACCAAAGATTCATTACAACAGTGGGATGATGCATGTATCAATGCCGACGGAGGGCATTCTGAACCTCTCCTGTGGGAAAGAGTTGCATGTGGTATGCTGGTATGTTCTGTTCGTGTGTGTTTCCCATGATTAATGAGATGGAGAAAATGAGTTGTAAAATGGAAACGAAGCGTTTCAAGACCCCTGTTCATATAATTTCTTCATCTATGTGCGAAGAATATGTCCTGTAATTTTTGCTGTACATTTTTAGTATACCTGTGTAGCGCCGTGTCCTAATTTGTACCTCTACTACAAAACTCATACATCTTGTACTACCCAGTTAGTGAGGACAGCGCTGAATTTGTTCTTCTTGGAGCGATTTTGCCAACTATAAGTTCTATGTGTTGAGGAACAGATGGTCTGAAGACAGCTTTGATTTTGTTGTAGCTTCCATCTATTTTTTATTTATTTAGTTTTTTATGTACGTGGCAAAGGGGATTACTGTTATAAGGCAAGTGTCAACAAAATGTCCTATTTATGGTTTATATATACGTAATAACTTTAATTTTCAGGCAGTCATGGAAGTATTCGTTCTGGTTAGTTTGTAGGAAACTAACAAAGAGAAAGCAGGGACTTTACTTAATATGTACCCCTGTAAGTTTTCGATAGTTTACGGGTACAATTTAAGAAACTTGTTGATAAAGTGAGCTTCAAAAACATAGCTTAACATTATCAGTGAATTTTCTAACGCGTTCTTTATCCAAAGTTATTAATTAAATAATTATTTTGTATTCCAATACGGCAACCAACATCCGTGGAAACTGTAGCAAAAATGAATAGCATTTAGCTGTAACAGTATATCTAAATCGGGATATGGATTGAATAAATGTGCGCGCACATAAAGTGTGCCTAAGCCAACAATTAAGAGGCAAGCTGAAAAAGACAGAAATGCAAAAACGAGAATATAAGAGTTTTAGACGCAGTAAAGAATTTTCCAGAGAAGCTGGAAACGAATTAGAAGAGCATATTCTTACATTTTAATAGATTATCGATTTAAGCATGTCGGACCCAAGAAAATTTGCATTCGACCTTGTAAAACGAAACGGATTGTCCCACAATTTCAGTACAGAAGAAGACATCGTAGGCGAGAAGTTGGCTGAATCCATTCAAGAAATATCGCAAAATCCAAAAGAAATTATGAAAGCTATAAGCAGAACTTCCAAGGCCTAGCCAAGAAGCTTGTGAGCTGACGATCGCCCTAAAGCTTACCACCGAAAACGAGAAGGTATCTGGAATTACAGCTCCACCTCTGAAAAGGAAATGTTCTGAAGACTCTGCTGGAAAGCCATCAGAGAAACTCCATCATAAACAGAGGAATGGTTTAGGAAGTTGTGTGAGGAAGAGTGAATGGAATAAATGTTGAGATGCAGCAAATGCAAAATTTGGATTCATGAAAAGTGTGCAGGTCCCCGAAAAGAAGGGAAAAGTAATATTTATTTATTTTTGATGTGGCATAAACTCTTGGTACATTGAGCATTTAAATTACTTCATTAGTGCAGCTAAGAAAACAAGTACATCAAGTTTTGTGTATATAAATCACAAAATAGATATAAAACATGCAGTAAAATTGAGGAACACAATGTCTGATGAAATGAACTGTAAAATGGCCAGGAAAAGTAGGCTGTCAGAAGAGCCAATAAAAGGGACAATAGGTTATACATTAAAGTGAGAAGTTGAATGAACATAAAAGTCAGCAATAAAAAGAACATTAAAATGGAAAATAAGGTAAGTAACAAAAAGAACAATGAAATGAACAATAAATTTACACTAATAAAGTTGCCTGGATAAAGGAACAAGCAACGTGGGGAGCAAGCATAATCCTGCTATTCAACGATAATTTGAAAAGTTTTCGCAATGGAATAGAAAGAACCGAATTGCTCAGTAAAACTTTTTTCTTTTTCAATGTAGTGTCACTGTACCACTAATGCACCAGGTCTAGCGATGATCCAATGCCTTGATCCAATTTCAAAAATTAGATTCCACCAGGACTGCAAAATACCCGTCAACTTCTGCTACAGGTCTTCGTTTGAAGAGAATATCCGTCCACCGAGGAAAATTTTAAGCATGGGTAAGACATGGAAGTCTGATGGGGCCAAATCAGGCAAATAAGACAGCTGTGGCAACAGTGGTTATCTTAGTTCATGTATTTTCACCATGGCAACAACTCCTGTGTATGTGCGAGCATTGAATTGTTGAAAGATGATTTTCTTTCTTACCAGTCCTGGCCTTCTTTCGCGTGTGTCACACTACAGTTGGTGTAGAATGTTAGCGTAGTACTGTCCCGTAATTGTTTGACCAGTGGAAGAATCCCTTCCCAGCAGACCGTATTGTCTTTACCATTTTAAGTAGTAGTGGTGGTAGTAGTAGTAGTAGTGGCGGTGGTGGTAAATCAACACGTTTCTCCTGCTTTGGCTGTTCTCGTGTGTCTGGGGTACAGCACAGGACCCAAGTTTCATCTGTGATCACAATCCCGTGCAAAAAATCTTGTTGGTTGCTATGAAAACGGGTCAAATTATTATTCAGACATTTTCATTCTGATGCGTTTCTGATCCGGCGATAATATTCGCGGCACAGATCTAGCAGATAATTTTTTTTCATATCCAATTTCATTGTTAAAATGTGATTTGCCTGTTCAGATGACATTCCTACAGCTTCAACAATTTCTCACACTTTCATTTTACGCACTTTTACAATAATTTCTGGGATAATGGCATGTCTTGGCGGACCACTATGTAGATCATCGTCTAAGCTGCCCCGACCAAATTTTTAAACTCGTTTGTCCATTTAGCAACAGTTGCGAAGTCCCCTAGTGTGTCCTGAAAATTGGTATAAATTTCCTTTGCTGTCATACCTTTCTTTACGAAGTACTTAATCACTGTTCGAATCTCAGTTTATTCCATCTTCGCAAATCACTACACGGGAACAACAACAGGGCAACATCCGCATCACAGATCACTGACACGCCACGTGCTTACTCACAAAGGATGGTGTATTATTGTGCAGGAAACTCGTCGTACTAGCGCTGGTATCTAGTGGTGATTCGTTTTAAACTGCACTTGTGGTAATGTCGCAGCCATGTATCCAGGAAAGTACCGCATCCTTCAGTACATATGGAACTGTTTTGGTCCCGGGTAGGCCCTGATGTTGCAGTCACTCACAATGTTGTCAACTGTCTGACGCAGTGCAGCACAGTCACACTAATGGCTGAGGATTTTCCCCATTTGTACAGAAAGTCCTGGTAGGCTCCATGTCATGTTCGAATACTGGTAAGTGCTTTCACCTTTCGCCGGGGAAATTGGAAACCAATAGGTCTTCGTGTGGGGTCGGAAGTGGGCCAGTGAATCGTCAAGTTGTCGGCTCAGCTCTGTCCACCAGTGCACAATGATGTTGAAAGCAGTGTTTAGTAGTTGCTCCGCTAATGCCTGTTTTACACGATGAACAAACTTGTAATCGATTAACAACCAATTGCGTGAATGGCAGCCGACTATCGTGTGAACAGGCTCTCCATTATGATCACATTAGTAGTAATAATTCTAGGGACAAAGGAATGGGGCCAGTTCTATATTCTGTACTAGTGGTCTCACTATGCATGTGCGAGCTGGTAGCTGTCTACTACGATCACGTATTACTTTCTGGTGCACTTACCGCATGTTGAGTTTTGTTTCTGTTTACGGTCGTTTCGTTATCACAATGAACTTCCTGAGCAAGTGAGTACAGTGCACTGTTCGTAAATATTTTTACGGGAGTTTTTAAATCTGTGTAAATTTCACAAATAATTAATGACACGCTAATGTGAAATCACGACTTCGGCACTGTTATGCTAGTAGCGGTACTCCGTGTTTACGTTTATCATTTAAACACGCTACGACAAAATCTTGTACGAGTTTATGGTTCGGGCCTAGTACGCTTGGAGTGATTCAGTAGACTATAATCCTTCTTGAAGACTTTCGTTCAGCGTGTAAAAAAGGCTTAAGACTAATAGGGGTTTCCTGGACCTCAAAGCCCTTAGTGATATATGAGGAATGTCCTTACAGTCCGCCCAAGGTAGCTATGTGGTCAGCGTGACAGAATCTCAATCCTAAGGGCCCGCTTTCGATTATTGGCCGGGTTGGAGAGTTTCTCCTCTCAGGGACTGGGTGTTGTGTTGTCCAAATCATCATCATTTCATCCCCATCAACGCGCAAGTCGCCGAAGTGGCGTCAAATCGAAAGATATGCACCCGGCGAACGGTCTACCTGACAGGAGGCCCTAGTCACAAGACATTTATTTATGTCCTTACACTCCAGGAATTATGGTTCACTTTGAATCCTCTTCAACTGACGAACCAAGAAGCCGTTTATGTCTACCGGAGGCTGGACAGCATTGCTCAGCACGGACAACCATAGCAGGGGTGTACTTTTAATGAATCCACTGATGATACGCTTCGCGTTCTGTATTTTGGCATCTAATTTCCTTACATGGCTGCTCTTCAACCACACAGACGTGGAGTATTCCGCGACAGAGTATACAAGACCTAGGGCAACGTGGAAGCATACGCTCTCCACCTGCTGCAATACAATTTATACGGGATTTGTTGCACGTGTTGGATTTTGCCGCATTGCTCCTAGGTGTTTGCCAAAGGACGGGGTGCGATCCAGTATGACGCCAAAGTACTTAGAAAACTGATTAAGAGGACGCACTTGATTGTTGAAGTATACTTTGGGAGATTTTGAGGCTTCCCTATTACTCAAGTGACAACACGTTGTTTCTGTTTTGCTTGTGCTGAGTCAGTCTTCAGGCAATGTAAAATTTCCCAACAACTTTACGATCAAGCGAAAGGAGACTGTCAGCATCTTCTAAATCTATGCGCTTGGCTTCGACAGCTATGGGCAGGTCGTCGGTATGCCCAAATTTAGATTTTTTTTTTGTTTCTGGCATGTCTGATAAGGACAGACTGAAAAGTGCAGCTCCTTCAGGGAGGCTGTTGTTTATTTTTTGGACGCTACCTTTATTGTGTTGTGGGACAATAGTGCCACTGGAATATTGGAACCTACGATTCGTTCATATCCAGAATGGAATTTTCACTCTGCAGCAGAGTGTGCACTGATATGAAACTTCCTGTCAGATTAAAACTGTGTGCCGGACCAAGTCTCGAACTCGGAACCTTTGCCTTTCGCGTAAAGTGCAACATATATTGTGTGAGAACATTATGAATTACCTCGAAGAGAACGGTCCGTGGACGCATAATCAACACGGATTTAGAAAACATCGTTCTTTTGAAACACAACTAGCGCTTTACTTGTACAAAGTGTTGAGTGCTATCGTATTTCTAGATTTCAGGCTTTTCACACTGTACCTCCCAAGCGGCTTGTTATCAAATTCCCTGCTTGTGGAATATCGTCTCAGTTATGAGAGTGGATTCATGATTTTCTGTCAGAGGCTACAGTTCGTGGTAACTGACGGAAAGTTATCGAGTAAAACAGAAGGGATGTCTGGCGTTCGCTAAGGTAGTGTTGTAGGCCCTCTGAGTAGATTGTTTTTGTAGGTACTGGCTCACTAACTCAATGTTAAAATAAATTCTGTATTTTATAAGTAAAACAAATAATTTTAAAATTTTTTAAAAATTCAGTATCTTTAATTAACTAAACCGATTCTAAAATGTTAACTAAGTACCTATTTTTTACAATAATACAACTAATTAAAATAACTAAGCGATTTATTTAAAATACAACACGATTTGTAGCACAATAACATGTATTAGTTAAAAAGGTAAGTTATTTTTAAAAATTTTAAACTGTGAAAGTAAGTAAATAATTAAAATGTATTAGTTAACAAAGTATATTATTTTAGAAAATCACATTGTGAATATAAGTAAATTAATTAAAATGTAATAATTAACAAAGTATATTGTTTTAAACATTTTACATTTGAACATAAGTAAATAAATAAAATAAATTATTTTAAAATTTTCAGTTTTTATTTTTTCTGTCTTTCTTAAAATGTTTGAGAAATGTATATAAGAATGTAGTTAACATTTTCATAGATTTTTTAAGTTTTTCATTCATTTATATAGCAGCAAATGTTAATAATTAAAAATTTTCAGCAAGTAATCTATGTTTTGCATGATAAGTAAAATTTTTTTTACCATACATAATAATATAAGCAAGTGTACCATTTGGAATTTTATCATTAAAAGTTGCATAAAGTTTCATATTTGTTTTTTGTGTTGTTATAACATTTTTTCCACATGTCATATTGATTACATAAATTAGGTAATTAGTTATAAGACTAAATGGATTAATATCAATGTCTGATTTTAGTAAAATAATTCTTTTAAAATCAAGAAATACATCATATGCTTTTACAAAATTATTTGGTGGCTTAATATTACACATTTCTTGAGGAAAAACGTCATTTTTACTTTTTGTTAAATATACTGCACATTCTGTAATTTAACATGATCAAATAGTGATGAATCAACTGATTGATTATGTTTTCGATTTGTTTGAAATACAACAAAAACAAAATATGGCACAGCAAATTCTATAGAATTATAGTAATTTGTTATATCTCGTTCAAAATTATTTTTACCAGATAATCCAGCAATTTCTTCTGTTTGAAGTTCATAAAAAGAAATAGGAATTTTAAGAATTTTAAAAATATTTTTACGTTGTTCAAGTTCATAATTTGGTTCATATTTAACAGCTGGTACCCGAATTTCCATAGATTCTATAGTAATTTTTACTTCTTTAGGAAGTGTATCTTTTATTTCAATACCAGCATCATTTTTATCAAACCAATGTAAAAGTGCATCTGCAGATGATGAACTATGTGCAAAAACATAATTTCTTTATAATCTTTAAAAAATCCACCTGTAATGATAATGGATAAAGTACTTCATTTGTTTTACTATTTCTTTTTCCTGTGTTAAGAATATGTCCTTCTAAACTTATTTTGTCAGTAACAGATGAAGTTAAATATAGCAAAAATGTTGATGAAATAAAAGTATGTTCAATTCTAGATAATATATGATTTCCCTTTCTTGTTGTTATGAAGTCAAACAATTTAGTTACACAATTATCAATTATTTTTTATTTGATTTTCCATCATAAGTTGGATAATCTGTACCATCATTTCCAATTATACTAAAATTCATGTATAATTGTGTACTATTATGGTACGAGACTCAACACTAACCACATCAACAAAAGATTGGCAAAAGCATAACTGAAATGTAACTATATGTATGCATTATTATTAAAATTGCCCCTCTCTTCGAACTGGACGAAAATGTTCATGAACACTATGCAATACTGTAAATATAATGTTGCTCTGATGGTTAAGATATCCCAAGGGTTGTGTTCAGCCACTTGTCGGAAATGGTGTTCTTCTTCCTCAAACATTTGCTTGTTTCCTTGCGGATCTGTGAGAGTTGACATGTGTGTATGTGTAGAGTGTAGGTAGGTTTGTATATATAGTTTGTCAACAATGTACACCCTCACTTTCTGAGATATTGCAGAGAGGTTTGGAATTTAATTCCAGATATTGGTGTGATTACTAGTAATCAGGAACTTTACACCACAACCTTTTCTCCCCTCGCCGGGAAACTACTGACAGTGAAACTGCAGATTTGAATCGGCTTACTACTCTCAGAGTCGAGCGTCGCCATACAAGTGTACGATAGCGATGTTGGCTACAGAGGCACATTAAACCATTACACAGAGGCCACAAAATTCATGGCAAAATATACAGAAGACGCTAGTATTGCGTACACAACATACACAAAAGGGTAATGCACTGGTGGAGCTGTCATTTGTAGTCAGATTATTCATGTGAGAAGTTTCCAACATGATTATGGCCGCAAGATGAGAACTAACAGACATCGAATGCGGCACAGCAGTTGCAGCTAGATGCATGGGACATCTCATTTAGGAAACGATTAGGAAATTCAGTATTCCGAAATCCACAGTGTCAACCGTGTGCTGAGAATACCAGATTTCAGGTACTGCCTGTCTCTGTGGACAACTAAATGGCTGACAGCCTTCACTTAAAAACTGAGAGCAGCAACATTTGAGTAGAACTGTCAGTGCTAACTGACAAATAACACTGCATGAAGAAACCAATGGAGTCATTATAGGAATACTGGAGTGAGGAGAGATCTGGAGCATTTTGTTTGAATGGGTTGCATACATTCAGGGGAAGTATACACACAGGAGCAAATTAGCACCCTCCCTCTCACCTTAACCTACTGTAATGCTAATTGATTTACTACCCCCTGAGGGTTGATTTATGACCCGCTCGGAATAGTCCATCCTTCTGAGAAACCCTCCTCTTCCACCACTACCCAGGGAAAAGGGGGTGCCGATCCTAGAACTTTTTTATTTGTCAGTCCCTCCCCAGTTCAGTTCTGAGCCACTTTTCCCTCCTTTCCTGTCCTCCCCTCCCCGTCCCACGCTTCTTCACCCCTCCCCATAAGGAAATTGGTGGGAAACTCTCATAATGCGCTGAGCTGCTGATGTGGAAGGATCTTACTTACTTTACTTTACCTTATATGTGGCAAGGGCCTTATCGACCAAACGCCTGCTCAATGGGCCTCTTCCGCTTCTGCCTGTCCAATGCGATGTTTGTCCAGTTGCTTTTGCTGTTCATCCTAGTTGTGTCCTCCCGAATGTTATCCCGCCATCTGAATCTGGGTCTCCCTCTTCCTCTCATTCCATCTAGTGTTCTGCTGAATGCCATTCTAGGTATTCTATTCTCTGTCATTCTTGCTATATGGCCTGCCCAATTCAACCTTCTCCTCTTGAGCACTTAGACGATGTTAAGGTGTTTGTACAGCCCTCTTAATTCTTAATTTCATCTTATTCTCCATTCCATGTTATTTTCGTCGTATACAGGTCCAAAAATTTTCCTTTGTACTTTTCTTTCGAATATTAACAGTTTTCTTCATCTTTCTTTCTAAATATTAATGTTTCACATCCATATAACATCACAGGTATAATGCTCGATTGATATAAGCGGATTTTGAAGTTACTGCTAAGTGATCTTTTTCTTAGAATTTTGATGAAACTAAAAAGTGTCTTGTTTGCTTTTGATAAACGGGCATCTGTTTCTCTATCTGTTCTGTTGTTATTACTAAAAAGACTTCCTAGGTACTTGAAGTGGTCAACAGTCTAGAAATTGAATCCATCTACAGTCAGAGGTGCATCTTTTCTGGTTTTCTTACTTATGGGCAGGTATTCTGTATTTTCTTCATTAACATGTAATCCTGTATTCTCAGCAATTTTGTAGTAATTTTGCATTATTCTGATCAATTCTCTTTTGGAACTACTTATTAGTGCTACATCATCTGCATAGGCAAGTCTTGTAATGTTCACATCCTGTAGCTGGATCCCTTGTGGACTGGTTTTAGAAAATTCTCTCTCGATCTTCTCAAGGACAAGGTTAAATAAAACAGGTGAAATGGCATCCCCTTGTTTCAGTCCAGTGTACACCTTAAAATCATCAGTTTCTCCTACCGGTGTCTTTATGCGACATAAAGTTTCATCTATACACATTTTAACTAATCTGATTAATTTTAAATTCCTTCATTATATTTAGGAGTGTCTGTCAGTGTATGCTATCATAGGCTTTTTTAAAATCTGCGAATAATATGTGGACATCTACACTGAATTCACACACCTTCTCAGTTACTTGTCTTAGGGTGAACAAGTGATCTAATGTGGATCTGTTTCTGCGGAAACCGCATTGGTAGTCCTCAATCAGTTCTTCTGTTATTGGTATCAGCCTGTTTAATAGGCAGCTCGATAAGATTTTGTAGGTGACATCCAGTGAGGCAATTCCTCTGTAGTTATCACGAACAAGTGGATCATTCTTCTCAAGTATGGGGCACACAATTGCAGTTTTCCAACCTGCAGAAATGGTTTCTGTCTCCCAAATTGTTTCTATTAACGCCTGTATTTCTAATTCCAGTTGTGGGCCTCCATCCTTTAATAACTCAGCGTATATCTTGTCCTCACCACAAGCCTTGTTATTCCTTAATTTCTTTATTGCTTGCTGTATTTCATTTACCGATGGGGTAGTAACTGTATCAGCTGTATCAATTGTATCAGGTTCTTTCATTTTAAAGTAAGAGTGTGGGCCATAGCAGTTGAGAAGTTGTGAAAAGTATGTCTTCCATCTTTTTTGTGTGTCACTTTTGTTGGTCAATATTTTCCCATACTGATCCTTTATAAACTGTTGCCTTTTATTAAATTTACCAAAGGATTTTTTTATATTTTGGTACATCTGCCTTGTCCTTTGATGTTGGAAATCATCCTCTCCTTATCCGATCATATTGTTATAGTATTCCCTTTTCTCTTGTCTTAGGGTTGTTTGCGTTTCTTGGCGGAGTTTATAGTATCTTTCCTTCAATGTCAGATTGTCCCTTTCTTTAATCCATGCAGTCCTCGCATTT